>NC_077224.1:67729566-67913996 GCF_024763615.1 Phlebotomus papatasi
CGGTGGGCGTTTGTGAGTTAATTTCGGTTTAATCGTCTGAACGAGGAGAGATCATAAATTGATTTGTGTGGCCCCCTCATTGCCGCCATATAGTGAAAACATTGGTTGGGAGTTGGGATAAATTTGCCTTAATGTGAGCGTGTGTCTTTTCTTCCGCATCAGAGAAATACGGGATGCTCTGTGTCAGAAAGTGAGTCAATTCACCAAGAAATTGCCCGCCTTCAAGCCACGTCTAGCCATCGTTCAGGTGGGCTGTCGGGAGGATTCCAACGTCTACATTCGGATGAAACTGAAGGCCGCATCGGAAATTGGTATTGATGCTCAACATATTCAATATCCAGAAACAATAACAGAAAGGGAGCTCCTGATGAAGGTAAGATTTTACTTTTTTTTTACGTTTTTCCAAGGAATGACTCATTCGAGGTAACTTCAAACATTAATTTTAAACATTTTTGCGATCTAAAACAAAATCAATACACATTTTTTTTTAATTAAGAAGATCATAAAAATTTTCAGGAATTCTAAAAGTTTTCTAAACCTCAAAAAAAAAAACCTTATATTTTTTTCAAAATCCAATAAAGTTTTCGCTAAAAACGGGAATACTTAAAAAAAAAGTTTTGTAAAACTTGCGAAACCCATTGATATTTTACAGGACCTGAACATAAAGTTTTTACGAAACCCGAGAAACACAAAATATTTTAGAAGACACGGAAAATTCGTGAAAAATATTCAAACGTTTAAGGAAATCCGAATAGGGGAAACTGGGGCACCACCAAACACGGAGTACCACCAATCACTAATTTTTATTTCTAAACTACTTGAACTATTTCGACCATTCCTTCAGTGGATAAGCATCCCTATAGTGCCGAATTTATAAATACTGTTGAAATCTCACCTAATATCAGTATGTTTTCCTTGAAATTAAAATTGTTAGATTATTTTAATTAAATTTCCCCGCTTCACACATCTGTATCAGCCTATTGATCCAAATACTTACTTACTTACTTATCCGGCGCTACAACCAATTACTGGTCTTGGCCTGACTCAGGACCCGTCGCCACTCGAGCCTGTTACGCGCCACTGTTCTCCAATTCCGCACCCCTAATGAGTTGGCGTCCTGGTCCACGCCGTCGGTCCATCTGAGGCTGGGTCGGCCTCGTCTCCTCGTAGCATAAAGTCCGCCCCTAAAGACTTTCCAGGCTGGGTCGTCCTCATCCTTGCGAACCAGATGACCAGCCCACCGGAGCCTATTGAGGCGTATTTGCTTGACGACAGTTACCTCTCGGTAGCGCTCATACACCTCATAGTTGTATAGGCTCCGGAATCGTCCCTCCTCACATATGGGGCCAAAAATCCGTCGTAGGATCCTTCTCTCAAACGCGGCTAAGAGTTCGCAATTCTGTTTGCTGAGGACCCACGTCTCAGACGAATACGTGAGGACTGGCAGGATCATAGTCCTATACAGCAGTAGCTTAGTCTTTATGCTTAAGTTTCTGGACCGAAACACTCTTGATAGACTGAAATAGGCTTTGTTGGCTTTCAGCAGCCGTGCGCGGACTTCTGTTGAGATGTTGTTGTCGGCTGTGATTGTTTAAAATTGTTTTAAATTATTTAAATTAATTGTTTAAAATTAAAATTGTTAGATTATTTTAATTAAATTTCCCCGCTTCACACATCTATATCAGCCTATTGATCCAAATACTCATGCTAATTTTCTCAACTATAAAAAAAATTAATTTATACAGCCCAAAATAATGTACTTACAAATTGTACTGGGACATGAATCCATTAATAAATAATAATAATATAATAATAAACTCCTATCGGTCTTATCTTTTGATATCCAATATCCGATTAAAAAATCGCAGTGTTTGGTGGTACCCCGTGTTTGGTGGTACCCCAGTTTCCCCTAATCCAAAACATCAGAGAAATCTTTCATCAAATCTGCAAATCCCAAGAAAATCTTCGCGCACATAAAAAAAACTACAAAGGGTTTATTAGTGAAACTGAAGAAACCAGGATCCTTTGTCAATGAATTAAAGATAAGAGTAACCCCTTTATTAACTTTTCTAAAGGAAAATATGTAAAAATGCATTTTAAAGCAGTTTTACAAAACAAGATTTGATAAATCAGAGGATGTATTTAACTCTAACGAAGTTCTTAATTAAATTCCTTTTTTATCTTTAATGTTTTTATTTTTGTAGTATCTCACGGGCGTTTTACTTTATTATTGGATAAATTTAATTGCCCTATAATAATTGACCATGTCTTTTTAATTATTCGCGATAATCTATCAAAAACAATTTAATTGCATATTTTTGTTTTAATTGTAACAAAGGATTTTTTAGTTATTATACAACATTTTTACAAAATTATCACAAAAACTAAAATAGAGGTATAAATAGATATTAATTAAAAGATATGAATCAGATAGACAACAATGGGCTAGTAATTTCCATTTTTTTTAAATTGATATTGGTTTCTGATTTTTTGAGTTTCGCAATGCAGTTTTCGGACAATTTTGTGTTTATAGGATTTTACGATAAAATTTTCGGGTTTTTTGATTTCCACGACGGAATTTTTCAAGTACCTCGGGTTTTGTAATGCAATTTTCAGGTTTTTCGAATTTCACCGCGGTGTAATTTTTTGATGAGCCGAGTTTTGCGATGTATTTTTTGGGTTTCTCAAAAAAATTTGGGTTTTTTGGGTTTCTTGCATCTCATAAAGGTGCAAGTTTTAGGTGGGCATTTCGCAATGGAATTTTCAGATTTCTCGGGTTTCTCAATGCATTTTTTGGGGGTTTTGAGTTTCGCAGTGATGGAATTTAAGGCTTCTCGTATTTCGCTTTTGAATATCTCAAATTTTGCGATGGAATTTTCGGGTTTTGTGATAGAATTTTTGGGTACTCTGGTTTCCCAATGCAATTTTTGGGTTTTTGAAATTGTACCGCAATGCATTTTTTTTTTAAAAGATTTCTCGGGTTTTGCCCTGAAATGTTTGGATTTCCCGAGTTTGTCTATGCAATTTTGAGGTCTTTTCTTTTGAATTTCGTGATAAAGTTTTTAGTTTTTTCGGATTTTGCAATGGAATTTTCTAGTTTCTCGAAATTTGTAATGCAATTTTTGTAATGCATTTGTATTTTGTAATGCAATTTGTAATGCGAAATTTGTAATGCAATGATGATTCGAAGCGGTGCAATTTTTGAGTTTCTCAGATTTTACGATGGACTTTTTTTTGGATTTTTAAGATTTCTCAATAATTTTTTTTTTAATTTTTGAGTTTCGTAGCGGGGCATTTTTTAGGTTTCTTGAATTAAGCGATTTTTCCAATTTCGCGATGGTATTTCTGGGTTTCTCAGTTTCACGATGTTGCAATGCAATTTCTGGGTTTTTCGAATTTCACCAAGATGCAATTTTTGGGTTTCTCGGGTTCCAAAATGAAATTTTCAGATTTCCCGGCTTTTGTGAATCGGTTTTTGGTTTTTTAATATGAGCCGCCGAAAAAATTTAAAAACAAGATTTAATATTAATGCTGAGCATTTTAAGCGATAACTTCTGAAAAACTTCTCTTAATTTAACGTGACTGTGTGTAAAAAATGGATATTTGTGTATAGATTTTCATCTCGAGGGTTTAAAAATAGAAATGAATTATCCGAATTACCCCTTCTAAAAGCCTAAACAGACGCAGGCTGATCCTCGAGAATATTTAGCCTGTAAAAGTCAGCAGTAAAGATCTATCCCAAATTGTCATACACTGTGGACTTAGGATCATCAATTCGAACTCCTTTGTATAAAATTCCTTTATCGAGTCCTTTATTCCCAGATTTCGTATACTAAATATTCTCGAGGATCAGCCTGAGTCTATTTGGGCCCTAAGTGATCTTAACTATTAAAAATGGTTAGCCACATCCACCTTTCCATTAAAATTATGAAACTTCGGATATAAAAAATTTAGATGTGGGGCGATTACGTATGATTGGTCGTAACTTTAAAGGATGTGATATCTTTTGCTTAGGAATTTCTATTACTTCATACCCAAGAAGCATATTCTTCTCAATATTGTCTTGTACAATTCTTTTAGTAAGGCATTATAGAACGAAAATTCTTATAATCTGGCTTATACCGCCTTTGATTCCGTCTCTGTGACAACTAAAAGTAATGTGACTCACTTTTAAAGAGCTTAAGAGTTTCTACAGGAATTTATACTCAAAATTTTCCTTATAAGCCTATTAAAGGAGTAATAAAGGGCTTGTCTAAGTCTTGGTTCTATAAAGGCCTCTACACACTAGGAGCAACTTCTTTAAAAAATGCTTTTTTAAAGATAATTTCCCCTATCCTTGGGGGCAGAAACGTAAGATATTTTATTAAAAGGCAATTTTTGACGAAAATGGTTTCTAGTGTGTAGACACCATAAGGCAGCTATTTGGTGATCCTACCCTTTTATACAAAATTTCTCAAAATTTTACAAAAATAAAAATTAATAGTGTTTTTTTTATATATTAAATATGTACTATGGGGCGTGGCTATCGTCAGCTTTTAGGCCACGCCCATCAAAGCAACTTGCTAGTATTATTTTGCATTGTTTGCAGTATTATCAACTGTCTTTCTAAACCTAAAGTAACGCGCTAGGCAAAAGGATTCAGCGTGTTTCAAAAATTTTTGGACTATGTGAGATACGATGTTGCCCGTGTTCTCAATATAGGAAAATAGAAAAATCCTTGCTGCTTTTATAAATAAGGAATAAAATCTACAAATTTTCGATTTATTTTTTAAATAAGAAGAAATAATAATAGGGGAAAGCGCGCTACCTTCGGACGACTCACGCTTCGAACAATTCATTTTTTTCAATATGTTTTTAATGAATTTGACCCATTATTGTAATATTACATATTAATAGGTAGTCCAATTCCTTAAATTTCCTGAAAAGAGCCATAGATAAAATCCATTAAGAATATAGAAAAAAATTAAGTTGTCTGAAGCTTCAGTCGTCCGAAGGTAGCGTAGTTTCCCTTACAAGAACAGTTACATGCCTCCCATGTCTCTATTATAAAAAGTCATTTGGTATAAGGAGGAAATGAGTATTATTATTAGAGAAACAACTACTGTTTATATAAAATACCTTTTTATTTATATACACAACAAAATCAGTGATATATATTGTGTTGAGTATAACTTCCCATTGAGAGAATTTCTGTCACAATAAATCTCACACTACTAGAAACATTAAAGAGATTCTGGGCTGTAAGGCCGAGAAAGTGTTACTCCTGATAAAATTTAATTTACTGATCGATTTAACAGCTGCAACGGTTGAATAATGATCCAACGATTCATGGAATTATCGTGCAAATGCCACTAGACTGTGTCAATGAGATCGATGCTCATCTCATCACGGATTCTGTGTCCCCCAGCAAAGATGTCGATGGGTGAGTTGTGCGGGTAATGTTCTAGGCCCTGACCATGTTACTATATATCCAATTCTCATATCCTCCACAGACTCAATACAATCAACGAGGGACGCGTTTGCGTTGGCGAGATGACGGGCTTTCTCCCTTGCACACCAAACGGATGTATCGAGTTGATCAAGAGGACAGGTGTCCAGATTGCTGGGGCCAATGCTGTAGTCCTGGGACGCAGTAAGATTGTTGGCACTCCCGTGGCGGAGCTGCTGAAATGGAATCATGCCACAGTCACCGTGTGCCACTCCAAAACTGTTAATTTGAGCGAACAGGCAAGTCTGGCGGGCATAGGCTCGTCTTCATGCATCAACACTCACAGGAATGTCTCACTATGATATACTTAATTTATTGCATATCTAATTAGGCACCTTGAGGGATTTGTTTTTCAATTATGATCTTAAAGAATGTCCCATATTTTCAAACGGTATTTCACTAAGGCGGTTACTGTACAGTGTACACTCTTAACCCATTAGACATTAGACGAAAAAATTAGAAAGATACATTTAAATAAAATATTCGAACACTATCCGAATATTTATTTTTATAAAATTCTATCAATAAATAATTATAAATGAATTAAATAACTCAATTTGATCATGAAATACAGGATTTGTTATTAAACAATATTTGAATGTAATACGCACAAAATTTGGACCAGCGCAATTTGATTTCAGAGGGATATCTCCGGTGATGGACAATGACTTTTAGGGTAACCATCTTTTCACTGGCAATCACGGGAGATATCTTTCTGAAATTATTTGAATGAATTTGGAGTTCGATCTTGTTCTTAATCGGATGAGAAATATGGCATAGAAAAATCTGACCTTGTTGGACCTTGCAAGTAAAATTTCATGAAATCTAAATTCGCGTCCCTTTCTTTCTATAATGATTCGCATAAGTCTGTCCCGCTCTTTCAGACTCAAAATTGGACTGAACTAAATTTAATTCGGTGTGATGTTCAAAAGAAGAAGAAGAATGCGATTGAGTTTTTTAAGAAGCAATGAGTTTAAGAGTTTATGAGAATTTTTAAAGAAAGAAAGAGATGTAAATTTCGACTTTATGAAATTTTCCTGATCTACAAAGTCTACAGGAGCTATTAATATCTGAAGTGGTTGCAGGATTAAAGAAAAAACCTATTTATTTTCTTGTATCATAGTTTTACTGCTTTTAATGCCTCCTGTACACTGTGCACCTTTCAGATAATGAAATCAAAATTCACATCTCTTTCTTTCTCAAATGTTTTAAATACGTTTATCCAAACTCTATCACACTAAAAGTTCAATTGAACGAAATTGAATTTGTTGTGATATTAAAAATAAGAAGAGAGTGCAAGAAATGGGATAAGTATATGCAAAACGTTTAAGAAAGAAAGGGATGTGAAATTTGATTTCTGAAATTTCTCTGCAAATAATTTGATTTTTTGTTTGGCAAATTTATTTATTTTTTGGTTACAGCACATCTTTTAGTTTAAGAAAATTTCATGAAATCAAAATTCGCATCTTTTTCTTCCTTAAAGGATTGCATATATGTCTCTCACATTCTTTCGCACTTAAATTTAGATTAAATTTCGATCTCATTAAATTTTCCTGCTCTAAAAGGTGTACTGCATACCCTTACGTCAAAACAATTTCATCAAATCAAAATTCACATCCTTTTCTATATAAAAAGTTTGCCATTATAATTCCAGTCTTGATGGCTTCGGCACATCTTTTAGGTCAGGAAAATTTCATAAAGTCAAAATTGACATCCCTTTTTTTCTTAAAAGCTTTGAATATGTTTATTCTTCTCTTTTGCACGTTACTCCAAATTAAATTTAGTTGAGTTCAATTCTGGCCAGAAAGAGTGAGATAGACTTATGCAAAGCTTTTGAGAAAGAAATAGACCCCGATTTTAATTTCATGGAATTTTACCGATCTAAAAGGTGTGCTGGAAGCGTAAGCACTCAAATTGAATTGGAATAAATTGGATTTGGTGTGATATTTAAAAGAAGAAGAGTTCAAAAGAGTGAGATAGATATATGCGAAACATTTAAGAAAGAAACGATGGAAACGATGTGAAATTTGATTTCAGGAAATTTTCCTGATCTAAAAGGTGTGCCGGAAGCGTAAGCACTCAAATTCAATTTAGAATAAATTGGATTTGGTGTGATATTTAAAAGAAGAAGAGTGCAAAAGAGTGAGATAGATATATGCAAAACATTTGAGAAAGAAACGATGCGAAATTTAATTTCATGACATTTTCTTGATCTAGAAAGGTGTTCCGGAGCCAAGACGGACTAAAATAGCACAGCCTGCGAGTAGGATAAATCTGCGTAAATTTCAGAATCCGGTTTTGTCTTATAAAACGAACCTTTTAAAGTTTTATTTATTCCATTTCTGTGACCGTTAGTTAATTGATTTTATTTTGGCTAAATTTTACCTTTCTACACAAAAAATCCTAAAATTGTACGTAAATGTTCGTGAATTGTTCGTAAATGTTCGTGGAGACTACGAAATACTCATAAATTTTATAATCCACTAAAAAGTTCGTAAAAATTTGTGCTTTTCCACAAACATTGTTGGTAACATAATTAATTGACAAGCAGTTTTTGTTCTTTTACAAACAATTGTTCGTAAATGTTCGTAAAGATTTTTTCATTTGTTCGCAATATTTTTCCAGACAAAAATGTACGAACAAATGTTTGTAAAAAAACAATGGTCATCAAGTGATCAGGTTACGAACAATGTTTTTGAAAATATTACAAACTTTTACGAACTTTTTAGTAGGTTATACAATTTTCGAGCATTTCGTAAGTCTCCAAGGAATTTACAAACAATTACGAACAATTTTACTAAGTATTTTTTCTGTGTAGGGGAAAGTACTCTCCCTTCGAACGTTCATGCCTTTGAATAATGTGAATTTTCTTTTATTTTTCCTAAGAGACTTACACATTTCTATTAAATATTAGTTGGCGTATCATCAATTGTTGATAATTCCGTGGTAATTTTTTAGTGTAAGTTTCTTACGAAAAACACAAGAAATTCACATTATTCGAAGGCATGAAGGTTCGAAGGGAGAGCACTTTCTCCTACATCTTTGAGTAATAAAAACTCTAAGTTTCTGAGTGCTTTAATGAAATGTTTCTTCTTTGTATTGTCTTTAGACCAAAAATGCGGACATCCTTGTGGTGGCCATTGGGAAACCAGAATTCGTCCGTGGAGACTGGATCAAGCCGGGTGCCGTAGTGATAGATTGTGGCATCAACGCAGTTCAGGGTGAGACTTTCATTAGAAATTTTTTCCTCTCATCATTCCTCACAAGACACTTTCTCTTTTCATTTCTATTTCAATCTGTTGTCTCTTCTGAGATTTCCCAATTAAATTGTGCCCAGAACTGAAAACTCTTTCACTTTCATTCAGATGAGGTAGATGACGATGCACAAAGTGAGTTTTATGAGAAGGATTTTCTCACTAATCCCACTATGCTTGGCACTTTTCCATGGTTTTTTGGAAGTAGTATATTTACACAAAACTTCTTATCGCGACTAACAGAGTTATTTATTTGTATGTTTATTTTTCTTTTTTTTTAATATAATAAAAGAGTCCCAAACTAATTTCAACACACGAGATTATCACTTCAAGTATTCAGATATACTCAAGCAAAAAAAAAACATCAGTTAACGATGATTATTATAATTTAAATTGGTTCTTTTGAGGCTGATACTTGCCCTCGAATTCCTTATGCATCGTGCTGTAAATCCATGAGGAAAAATGACAAACAGATGGATGCACAAGAAGAGAAATAAAATAGATAACAGCAATTTCACGGCTGAATTTATTTTAATAACTAAATGTGCTACCCAAAGTCACATATTCGTTAAAATTGCACATTTTCGATTTATATTACATAGCAAATTTTCATGTTTTAGTACTTTGCCTAATTGCATTCACTTAATTGCCGTCAATATAATTGGAAGATGAGTGACGATTTTTCGTGCGTGATTGAAATCTTCCTGTCTTGTGGATGGTTGCACATTCCTAAACAGAACTGGTGCGATATATTTAGAATAATCAGTGACAAAAGCTGAAAAATTTACATCCCGAAATGTTTATTTAAACTAAATTATTCAAATAGCATCTTGAATGATTTTCATCGACATTAATAATGATTATTTTGGCGCGCAATAAAAAAAGCACTAATAGAACATTGATTCAACAATTTATCTTACCAGCATGTCGCTTTTTTACATACGCTATTATATATATTTTTTATGTACAATATATATTCTTCATAGTAAGATTAATTGGTGAATTTTTATAGAACAGAAATCCTCGAGTTGTTGGAAGTCTTCTGACTCTAAAATATGTTTTACAAGAACGTGTAGTCAATTGTATTTGACGTTAATTGTTATGAACTTGTTGAAAATGTTTTCTAAAATACATTTTTAAACCACAAAAAAATAATATTTGAAGATTTTCTTGTGGACTACTTAGCACTTTTAAGTTGGATCAAGTGCTAATCACAAAATCAAATTGTTGTAGGTTTATTGTATAGTTAAGCAGCCAATCATTTATCGCCGCTTTATCATTATTTGTCACCTTTCCTGTGAGAGATACATACAATTTTTCACAAAATTTTAAATTCCACTGAAAGAAAATTTGCAAAGTTTTCAATGGAAAATTAAAATTTATTGTCTCTTAAGTTACTTAGGCCTTTGACTTTTGACTTTTGAAAAACTGTTAACTTTTAATGCAATTTTACAAAATAAGTACCGATACTTTACTGATTCATTACCTATTGAGTTCTTTGCAGTCTGATTTGAAATTTAAAGACCTCTATTTCAATTTTATATAAATTTGATTAAATCCGTAGAAAAGTGGATCCTATAGGACCTAATAGGACCTTTACTTCATACAGTAGGTGTCAAAAGTTTATTGCCTCATATATGTTCGGGAAACCAGATGCAAAAAATAATAGAAAAAATTACTTTTTAAAATTTTTCTTTATGTAGATTAGTTGTCTGTAATCCGTCTATCTTATTTATGCATTTCGAAAAAATTATTTCATTTTACTTTATATAAAAAATAATTATTTCCCAAAAGTTGTTCAGTTTTCAAGCGTCAAAAGTTTGTTCCCTCATTTGAAAAGTTACTCACAATGGTCAAAAACATGCAACTAACTTAAAACAAACCGGCTATATTTTTAGTTTATGTCATTTGAGAGGTCAATGACGGGTTTGGACATTTCTAAAGTTATCTATGGTAAATATTATGTGTATAAAAGTTATGATAAATAACAAGAAATAATCTGTTTCTTGAAAATTCATTATTTAAGTTAAAATAGCAAGTTAGAAGAAGTGAAAAGGAGGGAAATCGTTTAGAGATACTGTCGGAATGAATCTTCGACGTCAATTGATTAATTTTAAGGAAAATCATGTCAAAATCATCAAAAGTTGTAGCGATGTGGCACGACCACATATAAAAAACGCTACTGGCAGGCCTAGGGTATCAACTCAGAGGTTCGATAACAGCATTATAAATATCTCTGATAGCGACCCAACAATGTCTGCTTCAAAAATTGAAAGACAGTTGGTTGCTGAAGGGACACAGGTCCCTACTGTTACAAAAACATGCCCATATTGAAAGAAAATGGTAAGAATGTTTTTGTGGCTCGCATTATAACCTATAAACTATAACCTTTTATTCAGATTAGACTAGTCAACCAATGGGATATTGCGAGCCACCCAAACATTCCAAGCATTTTCTCTTGATTTTTATAATAGTAAGGACCTGTATCCCTTCAGCAACCAACTGATTGTGAATTTTTGGAGTAGACATAATAGGGTCACTATCAGAGATACTTATAATGGAGTTATCGACCAGGAGTTGATAGTTATTGACCATGGAGCTGTTACCCTGGGTCTCCCAGTAGCGTTTTTTAGATATGGTTTTGCTCTATCATCATATAATTTGACGATTTTATGTATATCCTGTAGAGATTTTCCATAAAATTAAACAATTGATGACGAAGATTCGTTCCGGCAGTATATCTGGACGATTTCTCACCTTTTAAGTTTTTGTAATTTGCAATTTTTAACCTAAATTATAAATTAACAAGAAATAGATTATTTCTTCTTATTTATCAATACTAAAATGACATAAACTCAAAATGTAACCGGTTTACATAAAGTTGGTTGCATGTTTTATTACTTTTTCAAATTACGTTTTCAAATGAGGCAACAAACTTTTGACAAATCGACAATGATCAAGTTTTGGAAAATTATTTTTTTATATGAAATAAAATTAATTATTTTTTTTAATATATAAATAAGATCTATGGATTACAAGGAATTCATTTGCAAAAAGAAATATTTTAAAAAGTAATTTTTTCTATCATTTTTTGCACCTGATTTCCCGAACATACATGAGGCAACAAACTTTTGACACCTACTGTATATTTCGAAATGGCGATTTTTCTGCTAAAAGGCGTTAATGGACGAAAGGTCCAATTCAATTCAATAATATAGGGGAAAGCGCGCTATTTTCGGACGACTCAAGCTTCGGACAACTGTTTTTTTTCCTATGTTATTTATGGATTTCACCAAGACTTTTTTCTGAAAATCTGAGGCATTGGACTAGCTAATAGTGAAATAGACTTTGAAAGCATTCCGGAAGGGCAAGGAACTATGAGAATTAAGGTGGTCGAAATAACCCAAAGCTATATATGTATCTACATTTTTATTCATTATAAAATGTATTAACCATGATTTTAGAGAAAACAAAGACGATAACCTATGCGTAAGGTTCCAAGAAACACTCCTTAAAAAAGGGGTGGCAAAGCGTCCAAGGCTTTACGAGCTGCTCGAACTCCCAAGAAAGAGCTCTGTCTTATATTCCTTGTCGCAAATCTTTCTGGTGCTTATAAAATTATTGTCGAATTAAATTTGTCTATAAATCACCACAAAACCAGTTTGCAGTTGAAAATTGTTCAAGAAGAAGGGTTTCAAAAAATCATTACCATTTTAATTACTTAATTAACCAAATCGGGTGAAAATTAAACCTTTGACCTTGAATAATTCAAGATGGCGACTTTTCCGGTGAAAGGTGTCTAAGGACGAAATGTTCGTCTGGACTAACTACAAAAAATGTCCAAAAATCATTGAAATCGTTAGGGCTAATTTTCTGCAATGTTAGAAAAACCTAATTTTTGACGTATTTTAGGTATATAGGGAACGCATGAAAGGGGAGGGGGAAAAATAGAGAGATTACTTTCGGGATAATTTCATTTAAGGAAGGGTTGTCGAAGACCGGAAGTTGATATCTCTTACCGTTTGAATTTTATATGGGTCAAAAGACTGAAAATGTGCGAAAAACAGTATTTTTAAAATAGAACTATTACCGTTACTTTACCGATCCATCACCGATTGTGACCGATGCAGTTGGGTTCAGAATTAAAAAATCTTTCTAAAATGTCTAAATTTGTCCAAATCCGTTGAAAATCATGTTTTTGGAGGGGATGAAAGGGGTGGGGGGGTGATTCGGGTAAGTTCAATTTTCAATTCAATTTGAAGTTTACTTCATGCCTAAAGGATACAATGTTTTCCAAATATAAAATTCTGGGGGGGAGGGGTCACCGAAGACCGTAAGTCAATATCTCTTAGCGTTAGTAGCCAAGATGGTGAGAATTTGAGAAAAAAAAATTGGATTGTGAAAACTGCTTACTCTTACTCTAAAAGTAGCAAGAAAAAGTCAATGTGTATTAAAAATATTGCATTTTAAAAGTTGAGATTTTGGCGCTTCTATGCCGAAATTTAGTAGTTACCGTAAAAGTGACACTTTTGAAAAGTACATATGGTAAGTGTACCAAATTTTGACATAGTTGCATGCAAGCACCAAAGTCTTATGTACATTTCAATAATATTTTTAATACAAATTGAATTTATTTGTTACTTTTTTATGAGGAGTGTTCCTTGGAACCTTGTAGGCAGTCTATCTTCTTTATTTTCTCTAAATTCACTAAAATGCATAAAAATGTAGACATTACATTTGTGGCCTATTTCGGCCACCTTCATTTTCACAGTTCATTGCCCTTCTGGAATTCTTCTAATGTCTTTTTTAGATCATCTTGTTCGTCGAAGCGACATATTTTGTTATTTTTCTTTCATTGTATTATTTCTAGAGTATGCAAAAACTAAAAATTCAATGAAATTCGAGGAATAAAAAATGTGGCCGAAATTACAGGCTGGCCGGAATTTGGCACACTTTCCCTATACTCTGAAAAGCTAATCGGAATAATTTTTTTTAATTGTTATGAAAATTGTCAAAACAAGATAATTGAAATTTTTTTTTTTACAAATTAGAGTAAGTTTTTGGGAAATTATTAGTACAAAAAAATGGTTAATGTGATTAAAAGTTAAAGTGGTCAAGACCTTTACAATGATATCATATTTGTCAAGATCGGTTAAGCCATTTTTGAGAAATTTCCATAAACCTTTGAAAAAAAAAAATCTTTACAAAGCCACTATTTAACTATTTAGCAATCAATGACCATTTTTCTCTCTTATTGAAATTTATCTTTACTTTCTTTGCCTTACCTTCATTTGGAGAAGCAATTAAATTGGTTATCTTGGACCCAAAATTATCATTGCTTATTTTAATAAAAACATTTCAGGTAGAAATGTCTTGTGAAAGATGCTATTTGAATTTGAACAGCGGGTCAAAATATGGTACCTTTCTATTGTTAAAACTTGATGACGAATCTACTGTATTTTATAATATTTGTATTGGTATAAATTTAAGCTTTTATAATCAGTAAACCCCTTTGATATGTAAATTTACTATCTCAATTAATTCCACAAGTGTGAGTGATCTTCTGTCTCTAAAATTTATTATCGTTGCAAGCTTGAGAGCACAAGTTCAGTGTTATTGCCATTTGATCGATTTCTTTGCGTGTTTGTCTCAAGAGTGGCTTTATTAATGGAAAAAAAGAATCCCAGCACCAAGACGCTGAAAATTCATTGAGAAATTGTGGTCAAAGTTCGAGAGTAAACTAACCGGAGCAACGTCTTATGTAGATCCGACCAAGATCACAGGGCAGCGCCTGGTGGGGGACGTGTGCTACGCAGAGGCTCGTCAAGTAGCTTCTTACATCACTCCAGTGCCTGGTGGGGTTGGTCCCATGACTGTGGCTATGCTGATGCAGAACACTGTTCAGTCTGCTGAGAACGCCTACAAGAAGCTGTTGAAAATGTCTTGGGATCTCCAAGTGCTACCACTGAATCTCCAGAAACCCGTGCCGAGGTAAAAAATATCTTCTATATCAGTAAATTTTTGTGCTAAGTTCCTATCTCTAATTTCCATGTGATATTTGAACAGTGATATCGAAATTGCGAGATCTCAAGTGCCAAAAGATGTGTCTCTTCTCGCATCAGAAGTTGGAATTATTCCAGAAGAAGTCTCACTCTATGGCACGAAAAAGGCTAAAATCTCCTTGAGTGTCCTGGATCGTCTCAAGGTAAGATTTTTTTAATTTTATAATTTTTTTCAGGACATGAAACGAAGGTATTCTCAAAACAATTTGCTTGAAAAAAAAAGCTTGAAGTTTTTGCAGTTGTAGAAACAATCTCTCGGAATTGTAGTAAAAAATAAATAGGAATATAAACGAGTTAATTACGTCTTGTAAACACTTAAAGGGGTAAAGCATTGCGGAAAATTAATGATGATTTGTTGTCTTTAATTTTTTTTCAATGAAAACTTGTTATTTGTTCTATTTTAAAGGTGTTTTATTAAGAAATTATAATCTTTTTCCAGTGAAAAAGTAATTTTAAACCGTTTTTTAATGAACTGTCTTTCGAAAAACGTGTATACAGAAGTCAATCAAAGTTAAAAGTGGTATTTGACGCAATAATTAAAATTGAAAAGTTGCTAGGAAATTAAAGTTTTTTTACAATATTTTCTGGTTATATAATTCTGTTTTGATGACGATCATTCAACGCTTTTATTTCAACTTTTATTACCTACATTAATCTCTAAAGGTTCAAGAACATTATTTTAGAATTTTGGGTGTTTATAAAGAAAATAAAAACTAAAACTATTAAATATAATTTTTTTCAAAATACTGGGAAGACTTAGTATATGACCTTATTAATCGAATTCATGATAGAACATTATATTTATTTCCAGTTCTTTAGCGATGCATGTGTGACGGAATGATATTTGATTTCTTGTGTTTTTTTGTTAATTCTTTAATAGTTTTAAAAGATATCTTATATTAAGTGTCTAAAGAACCCCGAGAACCCTAATAGTTGTCAGTGTTTTTTTAGTCTGAAACTCTGAAACTTTCAGGCACATAATGGATAGTTGCAATGTGATACAAGTATCCTGGGTTCCAATCCCCTTTACGTAAAAATACAAGGTTCACCAGAATTTGTCGAAAAGAACCTTGACTAAAAAATTATGCCTTCCATTAAAGTACTTCAACAAAAATTATCCTTATTTAAAATACTACATCAGTGATCCGGATTCCAAACAGTGATTCTTCGAAAGATTTTTCAATTTAACCCTTTCAAAGATATTAACACGTTAGCGTATAGTTCGGGAGAGAAAACTATAAAGAAATAAGTGATAGTCTGTGAAGAGAGAAATTAATTGCGTAGTTTTCCATGGCCTACTAAGGACTATAAGAGTATACGGTAAAAACTTTTGGACACTGACCAAAATATTGGAACAAGTTTTCCTTGGAACAATTTTTTTTGGAATAAATTTGTACCTAGAGAAAATATTTATTTGTTCCAAAAGGTTTTCTTTACAGTTTTGTTACGAAATATAGTTACAATTTTGTTAGAGTTCTCAATGGGTCAAGTGGTAGAGCACTCGCTCCATGATGCAAGTGTCCCGGGTTCGAATCCCCTTTAGGCCACCAGGAATTTTTCTGGCTTTAAAGATGTTCGGATTGCATTCAGTCAGCTTCACTCACTGCACTTGATTCCACGGGCATGGGACTGACAACCTCATTCCGTACAGGAAAAAATAATAATGCATGTCCAGAAATCCCCTTGTGGGAAGGCCTTGTTTCTTCATGGAATGTTGTGCCAGCATTATTATTATTATTATTTCTTTTAAAACCGTTTTGATTTGGAACAGAATTTGTTGCACTCGGCTGTTTAGTTCCCACTGTCAGGAACAAATTGGTACATATTTTTTATATCAATATTACTCCTACAACTGTAACATATTTGTTCCGAAAATTTTTGGTGTCCGTGGACGAGTTAATTTTTGGAACGAAATTGTTACTCGTATGGGGAATCTTTTTGTTCCCATTCCCGAATTCGTGTGATTTCGTCTTACAGTTAAGGCCTATACTTCAGTCGAGATGGATTTCGATGGCGAAAGTTCATAAGGAACATCAAATAAGAATCAACTTAAGACTGTTCTATACAGACGCGTGCATGACGAAATCATATGCGAGTGCTGGCAGCAGGAGAGGAAGGGAAACTCGAATCAAAAAAGTGAAACCATGTAGAATGAAAATTGCCACAGATTTGGCGTCCTCTTCGCTGCGGTGACGGGTGATTGAGTGTGAGAGGAGGGATACGATTTTATACTAGACGAGCTATTTTTTCACTGAGAGAAATCCGAAAAAGTTAAAATAACATTCCGTAAATGTTAATTTTACCCTGCAGTATTGATCTAAAATCGGTGTAAATATTACCCTTTTTAGGTGTATTAGGAGTTACATTTACCCTTTTTCATGTTAATTTTATCCTTAAAAAGGTGTAAAATTAACATTAAAAAATGTTGATATATTTTTACACCTAAAAAGTGTTAAAGTTCTGAGGAAAAAAGTTAATCGCACCCTTTTTCTCAGTGTTGGAACAAATTCGTTACTAATATTAGGTATCTTTTTGTTCCTCCTAGAAGGTACAAATTTGTTCCAAAAATTTTCGGTGTCCGTGGACGAGCTATATTTTGGAACAAATATGTGCCGAAATTTTTTACCGTGAGATAACTGGTCACAGCAGACCCAGGATCTTGTTAAAAGTTTGTCAAAATGGTGTTTCTTCATATAAAATGTAAGAAAAGTTTTGTCAAACTGAACAAATTTGAACAAGATCTATTTGCCCGTTTAACAGGACATTGTTTTTTAGAGTATAACGCAGAAAAACTCCTATCAGTCCAATACATTTTCTTATTTAGAGATCAAAAATCTTTTAAATAACAACATGATAAGGAAAATGTTGCCAAATTACATCAATGTTGGTGGAGCAGTGGGCTAGATAATGATATCTGACCGAAATGTTTCTGGTTCAATCCTAGTTCAGTGTCATTTTTTTTTCTTTTTTATTATCATGATAATGATTTTATAACGTGCACGTTATAAAATTATTAAATAACAAACCCTGCCTTTTCCAGAACAACGTCGATGGCAAATACATCGTTGTGGCCGGAATTACTCCGACTCCTTTGGGAGAAGGCAAGAGTACAACTCTCGTGGGTTTGGCTCAGGCCTTAACAGCCCATAAGAAGAAGAAAGCATTTGCATGTCTTCGGCAGCCATCCCAGGGCCCCACTTTTGGTATCAAGGGCGGAGCCGCTGGCGGTGGATACTCCCAAGTAATCCCAATGGAAGACTTCAATCTCCATCTTACTGGAGATATTCATGCCATTACTGCGGCTAACAATCTTCTAGCCGCTCAGCTTGATGCCAGAATCTTCCATGAGGCTACGCAAACTGATGCTGCTCTTTATGAGAGACTCGTGCCAAAGATTAAGGGCGAGAGGAAGTTCTCAAAGATTCAAAGACGTCGTCTTGACCGTTTGGGAATCACCAAGACAGATCCGGACACCCTGACGTCAGAGGAAGTGGCCAAATTTGTGCGTCTCAACATTGATCCGACAAATGTTGTGTGGACACGTGTAGTGGACATCAATGATCGCTACTTGCGTAGGATCACCATTGGTCAGGCGTCCACAGAGAAGGGCTTTATGCGCGAGACTAGCTTTTCGATTTCCGTAGCCAGTGAGCTTATGGCAATTCTGGCCCTCTGTACGAGTCTTGAGGACATGAAGCAGCGCATTGCCAAAATCGTTGTAGCCTTCGATAAGTCCGGGAATCCCGTGACTGCTGACGATTTGGGCATGACTGGAGCAATGATGGTGTTGTTGAAGGATACTTTGGAGCCAACTCTAATGCAGACCTTGGAGGGAACACCAGTTTTTGTCCATGCTGGACCCTTTGCCAATATTGCTCACGGTTGCAATTCCATCATTGCAGATAACATTGCTCTGAAACTTGTGGGCAAGGATGGCTATGTGGTGACCGAAGCGGGCTTTGGATCTGACATTGGCATGGAGAAATTCTTTAATATCAAGTGTCGTACTTCCAAGAAGGTTCCCAGTGCTATTGTCCTTGTGGCGACTGTTAGGGCTCTCAAGATGCACGGAGGAGGGCCACCAGTGTCAGCCGGAAGTTCCCGCAAGGAGTACACGGAGGAAAATCTGGAGTTGCTTAAGAAGGGCTTACCGAATCTGCTGAAACATGTGAGCAATGGGGTCAAATATGGAATCCCAGTACTAGTGTCCATCAATGCTCATGCCTATGATACTCCAGCTGAGCATACGATGATCCGTGAGGCTGCCCTCAAGCAGGGTGCTCTAGCAGCTGTAGTTTCGAAGCACTGGAGCGAGGGAGGGGCAGGAGCAGTGCCTCTGGCCGAAGCTGTGATCAAAGCTTGCTCCAATAGGTCAAAGTTCAAATTCCTCTACGATCTGGGAATCTCTATTGAGGAGAAGATCATTCTGATTGCCAAGGAAATGTACGGAGCTGGAAGTGTGGACTTCAATACAAAAGTCAGGGAGATGATGAGACTCCTAACTGAGAAGGTAAGTCCTACAAAATTGTTTTCTTTTCATGGTTTTACTGGTTTTACTCCTTTATTTTTTCTTCATTCCATCCAAATTTTTGTTTTCGAATCAGATGCATTTTTATTCTAGATCTAGATCTTTTTTTATCAACCAAAATTTCCACCTTCCACCCCCCAATGACTAATTTTCTCAGCTTATCTTGGCTTTTCTAAGGATTTCTGAGAAATTACGTTAAGCTGTTTGTCCGTTCGTCTGTATGCTACTACATCTCTAAGCTAAACGGTTAAAGATAGAGACTTAGGACCTTCTGGTGACCCATAAGTCGATCAAATTATCGTTAGCAGGCTTATCATTTTCCCCCTACCCCTCCCCTTTTCTGTTTTGGGGATTATCAGGCAGACATTTGGCCAATATACGAAAATCCCGTTGAAACATTCCTAGTCAAGGTCAAAAGTTAAAAAGACCCTAGAGGACGTATTTATTAACCAAAATGGTTCATAAATGGATTCGTTGGAAAGGTCTTGGAAATCCAAAATAAGACTAAATCGGTTTCAATCGGTTACGAACCGATAACAATATGTTTATGAACCGTTATTTAATTTTTATTCGAAATTCAATTGTCGCTTCTTAAGCTTTTTGGTTGACCTTTTGAGTGATTTATAAATTGGTTCAAATCGCTTGTGAACCGAAAATGATGCGAAAGTGCTTTTTGAAGTATAGCATCTAAAAGTGTAGGAAGCCAGAGTGTACGAAGCTTGTAAGCATTCCCCTACATATTGGTACAGTAGACTCTCGCTCAATCGGGCGCAAAATTTTGTTGACAATTTTCACGTTTAATTATGAAGCAAATTTGTTCAAATTCGCTGTATTTCCCCTTGTTTTATCATGATTCTTAAAATTTGAGCACTTTTTGTGGAATTTATAATGATTTTGATGCCCAAATCTCTTAATAATTTGGATGACATTTTGCCCCATATGCCCGATTGAGAGAGAGTCTACTGTACTTTCTTAATCGTATATAACAGCCATAACAGCTATGAAATGGAATCCAATGCCTTTGATGGCATTTATGACGTGCTTTAAAGTTTGGACTACCTCTTATGCGTTTGCTTCGTTGCCGTAAAAATTCACGCTTACTTCCAGATTGTATTTAAAAATACCGCAGATGCATTAGGGGAGACTGGGGCAAAAAGTCACAAATCGAAATTTTTTTCCAGATAGCTTCCATAGACCTTCTTCGATGTTGTATGTTTCTTAGAATTTGAAGATGGAATTGTATGTAATGTATGGTTCAAATTTAGAAAACAAAAAATATCAAAATTTTTAGAGCTATTTTTGAAATATTTTCCTTGGAGAATATATCAATTATCACCTACCTATTATTCAAAATTTATCAACTGGTGGATATTTCCTAAATGATTTGGATTCTTTGAATTCGAAGCCGCTATCTATTTTAGAATTTTACAAAGATTCTTCTCTCAACAAATCTTTTTACTAAGAACGACAATTTGGGGTAAAAAGTAACAAAAGGTATGGAGCAAAAAGTAAGAAAAACCGAAACAATTTATGATGAATTTTAGTTCGAGTTAGGAATTATTTGCAATGACAGGGATCTATGTATGTAGGGGAAAGTGGCCTGCCTTTGAATGCGACAGACTTTGATTGCTTCAATTTTTCTCTTATTTCACAAAGCTAAAATTCCATTTTAATAATCGAAGTTAATAGAAAATAGTTAATAGTATTAACTGTAGTTCGCAAAATAGGATTTTTTTTTGAAAAATAAGAGAAAAATTGAAACATTCAAAGGCTGCCGCATTCAAAGGTAGACCACTTTCCCTTAAGTGTTAAAATAATACTATTCCGGTAATATTAAATTTATCAATTGGATTAGGGTCAAAAGTAGTGTACAGCTGAAAATGAAGTGTTTGGAAGTCTTTGGAAGTGGGAGTGCTCAAATATAAAATATTTTCTATCTAATTTCGCAAATTTCAGAAGACTACGTTACTTTTAGTTGAGATTTTTAATTCGAACCGCAGTATAATTTTTAAATGTTTGTTGACATTTTCAAGTTTTTTTTATGACAATGAAATTGAGTAAATACGCTCATCTTAAATTGTGTTGTAATTTTTTCGAGGAAATATTCAGTTGAATAATAATTTTCCTCTAAATTTTACAGTAAGTTCCAATAATGTAGTGCCTTTTAAATAATGACATAAACTTTTGCAGTTGACTTTAAATCAATTTGATATTTTTTTTCTCTAAATTATCTTAAATATGTGACTTTATCGCGAATATTTTTAAGGGGTTAATTGTTACCTCCACCGCTTCCACCATTTTTTTTTGTTTACCTTTTTGCATATTACTGGAAAGGTTTTAGTGACGCAGAAGTGCATTTGTAATATTTAACGTTAGACTAATTTTGGAAAGGTTTAAGTGATGGACTTCCAACACTTTCATCAAAAAAAACATTTTATGAGTTTATTTAGCAAAATGTTAAAAATGTGTAAAAAAAAAATTCGTGAGATTTTTTTCAAAGTTATCCTAATATTAAATTTTTCATCAGATTAAATAAATTATTGATTTCTAAGTATGAGAAATACAGGAAGTGCTGGAAGTATTGCAACATTTTCGAGAGTGTTGCGAAGTTTTTGAAGTGTGAAGACTTCTTCCATACAAATATTGGAAGTGCCTGGAAGTGGTGTACACATTTTCACCCAAATATCTCCCCCTTGAATTGGGTAAATTTTGGAAATTTTACCCTTTATGAAGGCTTCAGACTTAAGGCTTATCCATAAGGCTTAAAACTTCTTTAGATTCTTATAGGTCGACAATTTTTGGATAATTTTGACTTAGAAATATACTATTAAGAGGATTTAATCTATTTGAATCAGAAGAACGAATTAAATTGGATGCCATTTAGGATTTTGAGACCTTCGGAAAGTAGGCTAAACCAGAACTAGCCCAGTTCCCGAGGGTCTCAAAACCTTAAACAGCAACCGATTTTATTGATTTTTCAAAATGTAATACACGCACGGCTCTTCGTTATCCGACACTTCGTTATCCGGGTGACAGCTGCCAAACACTGGCGGTTGATGTAATCAAAATTATTTTTACTAAACATGAAGTTTCTCCAGAGTGAATTGAAGTACTATTATCATTGTATCGAAGTTTTTAATACATAATTGTGATAAAAAAAAATGAAACATAAGCACACCATGAAGAAAATTCTCTTGTTCTTTGACAGACAGAAAATAAATTCACACAGCACAAAATATAAAAAACAGTTGATCAATGATCATTCAAAAAACCTAAATGTCATTTTGTCCCCCAGTCAGCCGGATAACGAAGAGCCGTGTGCATTTGCCCTTAATAATCCAATCCTAAGTCAAGATTTTCCAAAAAATCTTGACTGATAAGATATTAGAGAAGTTAAGCCATATGGTTAAGGCTTAGGTCTGAAGTCCGTATTACGGTAGTCCATCTTCCGAGCTTTTGATCTAACATCCCTGCTATTTGATAAGCATCTAAAAATGCCCATTTGAATTGCTGTAACTGCTGTTCTAATTGTCCGAATTTGATAATTGATATCGCAAATGAAAAACCTTGTAAACGTAAAGTATTATACAGATTTTCACAACTTTATATGACAACAAAATTTTCAAAATTCTCAAGTTAATTCTCCATTTTCGGATTTTAGAGCTAGTCCAGGCGAACATTTAGCCCACGCATATACCTATGACCGGAAAATTCGCCATTTTGAATTATTAAAGATCAAAGATCAACTACTTTGAAGGGCTTATTTTTCAACCGATTTGGTTAAATTTGGATTTTTTGGAAAGGTATTGTAATTTCGAACCCATCTGCATCGGTCTTCATCGGTAATGAACCGATTAAGTACCGATTTTTGAATAATTTTACATCCCCTGTAAGTAAAATTCCCTAAAAGCAATGTTTTTTTTGGTTTTTCTCAAAATTGGCCCAAGCTTTTTCAATGATTTTCGGATATGTTTTAGAGGTAGTTCAGGCGAACATTTCGACCAAACATACCTATGACCGGAAAATTCGCCATTTTGAATCATTAAAGGTCAAAGGTCAACTACTTTGGAGGGGCCATTTTTCAACCGATTGGTTAAATTTGATTTTTTTTGGAAAGGCATTGAAATTTTGAACCCGGTTGCATCGGTCTTTATCGGTAATTAACCGGTTAAGTACCGATTTTTGAATAATTTTACATCCCCTATAAGTAAAGTTCCCAAAAAACAATCTTTTTTCGGTTTTTCTCAAAATTGGCCCAAGCTTTTTCAATGATTTTCGGATATGTTTTAGAGCTAGTCCAGGTGAACATTTCGCCCAAACCTATGATCGGAAAATTCTCCATTTTGAATTATTAAAGGTTAATCAGAAGTTTATCTGGCTTTGCCAGTGTTTTTTTCGCTCCTCTCTTTTCATTATCTTTTCTAATACTTCCTTGGCAGGATGGAGATGCACAGTTATTTCTTTTGTATTTGCAGGGCTACAAGAATCTGCCAATCTGCATGGCTAAGACACAGCTATCCCTTTCGGGCAATCCCGAGCTCAAAGGAGCTCCCACTGACTTCAAATTGCCCGTAACAGATCTCTACTTGTCCGCCGGAGCTGGATTTATCGTGGCGATAGCTGGAGATATCTCAAAGATGCCAGGTCTTCCCACTCGACCCTGCGTCTACGACATCGACCTCAATACCGAAACCGGCGAGATTGAGGGACTTTTCTAATCATCTTACCCCGGGAATACCATTTTTTTCTTTTTGTAGTTTTATAGGAATAAATTCTTCTCGAGGAGAATAAAGAAAAACCACGGAAAAATTGGATTTTGAGCAAATAAAGTGACTCCAAATGGCTAAAAGACTCTTTTATTATTTTTCGATAAATACAGGATTAGGTGATTTTGAGGGCGGCTCGGAGTTTGGCTGAGCGAGATCTTGGGTTCTGCTCGACCTCTTCGGACTGAGGAGTCAAGACGTGCTTGTGCAGGGGCAGCCATCCGGTATCTGTGAGGGTTTCTACGGTGTCCTTGTCGTAGATCAGAGTATGACTGACGTACTTCAGAGGCAGAGGATTGGCCAGGTTCTCCGTGACATTTCCCATTATGTGTCGCTTGACTATCTTGTCTTCCAGCGAATGGAAAGTGATTGTGACCAAGCGTCCTCCGACTTTGAGGTATCTCTGAGCCAGGATCATGCCGTAGTTGATTTCATTGAGTTCGTTATTGACAAAGATTCTGAGAGCCTGGAAAATTTTCGTGGCCACATTTGTCGGTCTCTGGAGCATATCCAGACGAAATTCTTCTTCACAGCAAGCCGAAACCAAGTCCACTAATTCCTTCGTCGTTTCGATCTTCTTAATGGAATACCTGGCCTGGACAATAGCTCGAGCGATTTTTCTCGAATACTTCTCCTCACCGTAAATCTTGAAGATTTTGTACAGATCCATCTCACTAGCTCTGGCAAGGACATCAGCTGCCGTTGGAATCCCTTCCAATCTTCCACCATCCATCCTCATGTCCAGAGGAGCATTTTTATCAACGGAAAATCCTCTCTCGGCAACGTCAAATTGCATTGAAGAACACCCAAAATCAAAGAGAATCCCATCTACTGTGCCCTGATCAACTCCCTGAGCTTCCAGTATTGCTGGAAGCTCAGAAAATCGCCCCAGGAGAGGAATCACCCGTTCAGGGAATTCCTTTTGCAATTCTTTGGCATATTCATAAGCTACGGGATCTCTGTCCAGAGCCAGAACCTTGACATTTTCCGCACTCTGGAGAATATGCCGAGAATGCCCTCCAGCCCCAAAAGTCATGTCTAGAATTATCTGATTCTCACCCGGCTGAAGATTCTCCAGCACTTCTTGCACCATAACGGGCTTATGGGGCACAGATTCCTGGACATTTTTGCTAATTTGAGCATTTAAAAGTCTACGTACTTGAAAAATTGGTTGAACTATACACTTCCTTAACATCCTACTTGGTGTTCATGTACTCCAGGAATTCCGACGAGAGAACTTGGTTGCACTGCTCCCCTGTCAATCCGGTTGCGGTTGTCCTTGAGTTTCTCGAGTAACTCTTGCCGTGAATGTTGTTAGAGATCCTCGATAGTGCGTCGAGTTGCTTGGCAAAATCCTCTGGATTGAACCCTGATTGTTGCTCACGCTGCAGGAGATTTTTCAACTGTTCCCGGAGATCTTCACCCAAGTCCCTGCAACATTGAGGTTATGTTGTTTACATATGGGGAATATTTTGCATTGAAGAATTTCTCACCTTCCGGCTTTTGATTTATCAACAGGCCACTTCTCCAGTATCTTGAGGAAACGTCTGTAGTTAGCAGACATAGTTTTGAACACCAGAAACTCTTATTTAACCGTGAAAAGCGGAAAGAAAAACATCAACACATTTTTCAATTGATAAACCCGGTGGACATACTGCAGCTTTAGCTTTACATTACAAATAAGTGTTCTGTATAACTTATTCTAGGACTGATCGTTCGTTAGGTGAGGTTGGGGCAATTTCAATATTCATGCTTTCCATGGGATGGGGGACCTTTATATTTTACGACGGAACATCTTTTTCCGACCACACAATCGGGGTAGGTTAAGTAGGGTAAAATAAGAAATAAGCCAATTCAAAACCTACTCTAAATGGAAATTTTTCGTTACTCCAAATGGAAACATCAATTTTTCCCATGATTAAATACAGTACTAAATTATTATATTTATATATTTTCTATACCACAGTTTTGAGCCTCGAGTGGGTAGATAGAGTAGTAGCTCCATGACTGCGAGGTCGTGGGTTCAAAGCTGAGCAGCAGCAGAAAGAGATTCCTCATGCCATATCGTCTTTGAATTCGTCCAGTGAATGAATGAATACAGTAGACTCTCGCTAATTCGGCTCTTTTAAGATCGGGGTACTTTTTAATTCGGGCAGCGGTTACATTTGAAAAAAGTTTGTTGTCATTTTTCAAGTTTGATTATGATTATCAAATGAAGTAAATATGCTCAAATTTGCCATGGTTTGTCTTAGTTTTGATGTGATTTTGCATTATTGAGGGATTTTCATGCAATTTACGTTATATATGAGTGTGTAAACACAATATCTATATGCACATTAATAAAAAATCGTTGCATTTCGAAAAGTTTGTCGCCCGAATTTCTATCTAATTCGGCTGACATTTCGGTCCCATATGCCCGAATTTGAGAGAGTCTACTGTAGTAATCTCAATGGTGCATATTGGCAAAAAAAAGTGAACCGCCTAAACAATAGAGGCTGGTACGAAAACCAGTTTCGATGTGAAAGTGGTACTTCAGTCGATACAAATATTCGCTGACACTGATCTCAAACACACACCGAGAAGGGAAGCTGTGATATAGTAGCGGCACTGATTGCCCCGCTGCCAAACACTGACGGTTGATATAGTGCCTGCTTCGTAATCCGGATGGATTTTTAAAAATTTTTTCAACGTCTCGGAAATATAATACGAGTTTTTTCTAGAATTAGACTAAAAATTTTAAAGCTTAAAAAGACATAATTAGAGAATTCTATGCTATTATACTTCATTTACTAAACAAAAACATCACAGGATAATTCATTTTCATTGCTGAACACACATGCATACATGACCTCAAAATTATTTTAAATGTAACCGTCGATAACTCGTCCGGATTACGGCGATCTGGATTAGAGAGCGGTCACTGTATATTGAAAACTGTTTTTTACTAAACATGCAATTTGTCCACTGTGAAATAATGTGTGTTTTTTCATTTTATC
This sequence comes from Phlebotomus papatasi, assembly GCF_024763615.1. NCBI lineage: Eukaryota > Metazoa > Arthropoda > Insecta > Diptera > Psychodidae > Phlebotomus > Phlebotomus papatasi. The sequence goes on from NC_077224.1 coordinate 67,756,661, forward strand.
AAAGTTTTAGGTGTGATTCTTACATAATCACACCTATTTATTTGATATATAATTGTACATATTGTTACGAAGAAAATTCTCTTGTTCATCGACAGACAATCAATTCACACAGCACCCACAGCACAAAATATAAAAATCGTTGATCAGATTTAAAAAACCTATGCCCTAAATGCAATTTTGTCCTGGATAACGAAGAGTGCTGATTGTATATAAATAAATCGAATTTTCTCACAAGACCAGTTAAACCAATTTGATTTCAAAATGAATAAAGAAATATTTTTGTTACGCATACATTTAAAAAATTAAATTTTATAATTGTGAACAAAATTAAATATAATAATATATAGAAATTGTGCAAATGAAATTAAATGAAACACAAAACATCTCAAAAAAGTCACTAAATTTATATTTAAAAAATAAATATTACCTTAAATTTCTTTGGGATTTTCCATCTGAAAGTTGGAATTTTCCACCTGGAACTTTCTACCAAAAACCTTTGGACTTCCCATGGTGATATCCATTCATCACCGAAGAAATTTTCACGGTAATTCCACTCATAAAACCACGGTGAAAAACCAGAGAATTGCCAGTGGGAATTTCTGGGGGTATCACTGAAAAATGCCTTGGGAAATCCTATAGACTGCCACTATGGGAATATACCTCTGGTATTTCTCAGGGAAACTCCATTGGATTAACCCTGATGTTTTCCATCCATATCCAGGGAAAATTCCATCTTTAATTTTCGCGGAAGACTAGGGGTAGGGGAAACTGGGGCACCACCAAACACGGGGTACCACCAAACACTAATTTTTATTTCTAAACTACTTGGACTATCTCGACCATTCCTTCAGTGGACAAGCATCCCTATAGTGCCAATAAATTCCTATAGGTCTTATCCTCTGAAGTCGAATATCCGATTAAAAAATCGCGATGTTTGGAGGTACCCCGTGTTTGGTGGTGCCCCAGTTTCCCCTAAGAATCCAGAAGGAAAGCTCAGGGATTTCCAGTGGTTATTTCCATGGGCACTCATAGAAATATCCGGTCTTACATCCCGGGTGGAACCATTTCTTATAGGGACACACTAAAGGCTTCAACACTGGAAGCAATCTTCATCAAAAATTGTATTTTTGACAGAATTTTGACGTTCTAAGGCAGTCAGTGCTCACGATTTTCTTCAAAGAGGTAATTTTTGACGAAAATTGTTCTCGATGTTCAGCAGAGGCCTTAAGTTAAAGAGAATTCTCTCTATGGAAAGAGAGTATTTGTGGTCCTGAGTTTAACTTGTTACTCCAAGGAACTTTCACACGAAGAAACTAGAGTTCAATTCCCAGTAACGGCAGGAATTTTCTCCGTTCTCTGACCAACGATTTCCTACTAACATTCTACTTTCCTCCTAGGGTAAATGTCCTAATTCAGAACCATTTCCAGACTCTTTAACTTTGACAGAGGATTCACCACATTAAGCTCAATTTTTTCTGAAGAAAAATTACATAAATTTGGTCCTTAACTCTTCTATAACGCTACTGTTTAGTGAAAATGCTTTAAATATAAAAAAACTTCCTAAAAACAGGAAAAATACGCGAGTGTAAAACGCTACTATTGGAAGTAAATTCATCCAAATGGAAACACGGGAAATTTTCTAATTGGAGACGAACAGTTTAAGAGAAAAACCGCGACGAAGAGCTTCCAAAGCCTTGTTGAGTTGCTTTTGTGTGCAGGATTTGTTTTTATTCCTGGTCTTTTCTCCTTTCCGATCTAAAATATTAAGAAAATCACTCCAACAAAGTCATGTTTTGGGGTGTTTCCTATTGAAGCATTTGCAGACACTTCAGAAAAAACGGATTTTGTTCACGAAATAGGTAATTATTTCAATTGAAAACTCAACGTTCCGTTAACCTCATTGTGTTTTTCATTGGAAAACATGGTCAATCTATGAAAAATTCGGTGGTGAAAAGGTACACTTAATTTTTCTGAGAAATTAACTACTTAAAATTTGTAGACGAATTTGTTCACGACATAAGTAATTATTTTCTTTGGAAACTTCACCTACTGATAACAATAAAGATTAACACTTAATTTAAACAAAATTATCCAAAAATATGACATTTTTTGGTAAAAAAAACGAACAAACAAGAGTCATCTTAATGTGTTCTTCATTGGAAAACATTGTCGATCGATGCAAAATTCGATGATAAAAAGGCACACTTTTAATTTTTTCTAAGAAATTAGCAAATTAAAATTTGTGATTATGAGTGGGTTTTCGCTTTTATTTGGAGCAAAATTAACTAAATAATGAAACTGTGGTATAAGATACAGTAGAGTCTCCTAAATTCGAACGCTCGGGGGGTATTTTTGACATTTCTCACCTCCCAAATTCGAACGATTTTTTCAAAACTAACGAAATTTGTGTGAGATTAAATTGTACTTTGAATCAAATTCCCGTACTTTCTCGCAAGTTTTAGTGGTAACATACTTCCTTTTCATTTTACACGACCATAATGTATGTAAACATTCAGGAAGAAGCACATAAATATGATTTTCATTCACCAAGAATACGAACTTTCTAACATAACCTCACAATTGACATTTTGAATCCAAACGGCGTTCGAATTTGAGAGATTCAGATTTGAGAGACTCTACTGTATAAGATTTTGCCAGGGGTCAGTTCTCCATTTCGGATATTCTGATGCATCCAGGCCACCAATTTGGCCACTTATGCTTCCTCACTCCTATTCTTTCTATCTTATTCAACGATACGGGTAGCTGCTCTATATCACAGCTCTGTGGGCAATCCTTGGCAGCTGTCACCCGGATAAGTAACTGGAAAACAAAGAGCTGGGGTTATTCTTACTTTGGAACAACAGCAATATTTACTTTTACTTTTAATTTCATATTTTTTCGAAGTTTGGGCACTTTTATACATTTCTTTTTTTTGTAATTTTGTCTGTTATTATAATTAAGGTAAATGAAAAAATTAAAATAACAATTGGTCATGCATTTAGAAGGACTTTGCGAGCACTACAATTTGCCAACCGGGTAACCGAAATGTCAACTGGACTGGCATGTCAGTCCCCCGACCGAGTTTTTCACGTTTTGGTTTGGAAGTTGCGAGTGGAGGAAAAAATTCTCCTAAAATAATTTACGTACGCTTGCGATGGCTGGATTACTGTCCATATCGTCGCGGAATGTACCGCGGAGTGTTCTGAGATTGACAGTGAAGCCGCTCACGGAAAATCCTGGTCAGCAGGTGAGTTTTTCTCTCGGGCAACCGTGTTTGTCAGCCTATTTGGTTATGTAATAAGCCGAAAAGATTTTTCCAGTGCCCCACTTTTGTGCTGCCGCATAGATTCTTGTTCACCTGTATCAGAATTTTCTCCACCGACACTATCCTGTGTTCTATAAATTTAATTTTCATTGATTTTCTCTCCCATTTCTTCCCCCTGCAGTTTGCCAGAAGTTCCAGGGCCTACCACCAGGGGCGTGTTCTGCAGAGATTTCCCCGCCTTGTCGGGACTTTCGAGAGTGAGAAAAAGTAAGTTTTTTGGTGCCCCCAATTGATCTATTCACTGATTTGCAAGTGAAAGTGTATCGAGCTGATTGCCAGTTGCCTCGGAATACTTTCAATTTTGTCGTGAATATTGCGCAAACTGCTTTATTTGTTGACTAATCGCAATCTCACGACCAGCTTTTGATAAGAGAACATTGATTCCGGAAGGTGATTGTGGGGCAACAATGTAAACAATGTGGGTATTTTGGCTTCTTTCAGGACACTCGTGGACTCACAATGGATAAGCCAACGCACCTTCCGCACGAGTTTCATCCTCAGGAACTCGGAAATTGTGACTGTTCCTCCCTTTGCGGACTCTGTCTCCGAAGGAGATATCAGGTGAGTCCAAGAAAAAATCAATAGAGGCACGGAGAGGGGCTCCCTAGGTCAGGGATTATTTTTCAAGAAGTATTCTTTAGTCAGAAACATATAGAGATCTGAATTTTAAAGGGGAGAAGTGATTTTTTAAGGGACTTGCCTAATTGACTGTAGATTCTTCCGAAGAGTTTTTCTAAAGAATATTCTAAAATCCTTTATAGGAAGTTTCGAAAAATCTATTGATTAGGATGGCTAGAATAGAGCTGTAATAATTTTTAAAAGCTTCTTGCTTACTGAAAATTTTCTTCCAGTTTGAAAAAAAAAAATTATATTGAAATATTAGAAATAATCTTGTTAGCAAGAGTTCTGGGTCAAGACAAGGAGGGTCTAAGTATCTTGGTATACTTTCTTCTTTTCACAGATTTTTTTTTGAGAACGTATCAATTTGAAAACTAGCTTTAAAGAACCTCTTTCATAATCAAGAAAATACTTTTCATAATCTCAATTGGTTATAATCCCAATTGAAATTCCTAAGAACGTGCAAATAGATAGATTCCTGTATAATTCTTTTACGAACTTCGAAATCTATGCTCCTCAAGAGCTAGATACCCAAGACAGAAATTTACGATCTCGAATTTTAAGAACATCAAAACATTTTGAGTTGTGTAATGGATTTTCTACGAATGAAATGGGTAAAATGGGCTCGACCGACACGATACTTTACCTCCAAAATTCAACTTAGAAAGTATCACAGCTACCTTAAGCTTATCAAGCAGCTTATCATGTGTATTTTTTTTTGTTTTTATGACCAAATAAAGAAACTCATTTAGAACTTTTTATTGTCCTTATCAAACGGAGCTTGAGAAATGCTACGAAAACCGTGAACAAATATTAAAAAAAAATATTGTAGAAGTTACATTAAAAAAAGTAGAAGCTGCTCATTTGAGTTCAAGAGGATTTATTAGATTTATTAATAAATTGGTAAAAAAGAGTGTGAGAGTATTTCAGTCTTGGGAAATACTCGACTTTGAGACTTTTATGAATAAAAAAAAAAGATTTCGAACCATCTGACTACGAACATTTTGCATTTTTTCCATTAAACTAATTGTTATGGTTACTGGAGTATAACCACTTCATAACTGAAACTAAAAGATATTTTTGGGCTATCAAAAATTTATAGTGATACAATTGAATTTCAGACAGATAGAAATGAATTATTATTGGTAAGGATAAATATTTTTCGATTTGTTCTGGAGGTTGGTCTTGATGCTAAGACGGCGATGGTTGTATGAGGATGGCGGGGCGGTGGGTTAGAAGAAAGAGATGAATTTATATTTTATTCTATTTATTTAATCAACAATGTATAATTAGCATAATTTGATGAAAAACAAAGGTGATGCAGTTTTTAGCAACCATCGCCGTCTTAGCTTAGGTGACTATTTGCATCTTCTGTTCATAATCAATTGAAAACCGTTCGGACTTGTCAGGGATTTTAAAAGATCTTTCCATACTTGCTTCTGTTTGAGAACTGGGCTCATCAGAGTTAATTAATCTTTAATTTTGAAAATCCAGTAAAAAGAAGAAGTAGGAAAAATTCGGGGCAAAATGTTGCAAAATAGATATATCGTCGGTTGCCTCTACCTCTGTCGTAGCTGCATTTCTTTTGTGTCAGTATTTCACGCAAGAGGGTACATCTGTATCTGTATTGTAGCTTGCACAAAATGCAGATTACAAAACAAATGCAGATACGATAGAGGTAGCCGCAATCAACGATATGACGATCACACTCGCATTTAGGAGTCATTTTGAATACTCGAACTCGAGGTAGCCGCAACCGACGATATTTTGTACAAGAGCTTCCAGAAGGCTTGAGAGGATTTTCTATTTTCTAGACCATTTTTCTCTATTCCGAAAGAATTTATCTATCCAATTGATTAGATCATTCACTCTTATTTACACATTATTCACACATATTTACAAAACAAGAGTTATTGTGCGTTGGACATATATATATATTTTTTTAAATTTTAGTGTATATCTTACGCTGTTTTAGAACCACTCATTAATATATAGATTTCGGAAAATAAGTTGGTAAAAAATGATATCTTCTTCAAGGAAAATCTCTTAGAACCTTGGGCGATTAACCCTTTAAGGACGATTGGGTCACCGGTGACCCAAAAATGAACTTCTACGATAATACGGGCTTCAGACTAGAGATTTAGCCCAATTCCCGAAAGTCTCAAAATCCTAAATAGGAACAAATTTTATTAATTTTGCAAAAGCTAGTTATTGATCATTTGCCCTTAATAATCCAATCCTAAGAAAAATTTTCCAAAAAAAATTGACTGATAAGGAATTACAGTAGACTCTCGCTCAATCGGATCTTTTTTATTCGGGCGAAAAATTTTTCTTAACAATTTTTACATTTTATTTCAAAGCAAAATTACTCAAATTCGCAGTAGTTCCTCTCGTTTTATCGTGATTCTTTATTATTGAGCGCTCTTTGTGAAATTTACAATAACTTTGACCCCCGAATCTCAATAATTTGGATGACATTTTGCCCCATATGCCCGATTGAGAGAGAGAGAGTTTACTGTATAGGAGCTAAGCCATATGGCTAAACCTTAGGTCTGAAGTCTGTAGGGTAAGGTACTTTTGGTCATCTAATTTAAATGATGTTGTGAATTTATCGATGACGATGAACTGGTACAATGTACACAGGAATTTCTACCAGTATTCCTCAGTGGAAAGAGACCACTAAAGAAAGTCCATATTAGGACCAAAAGCTATAAAAGAGAAAAAAAAATAGTGATAGGAAAGAGATGCCAAAGTGTTCTAACTTTGCGGAATGCTCAAGCTCATAAGTTCAAGTTCTTCATGAAATTAATTTTTCACACAATTATAAGGGTCATAAATTAGCAGAAAACCATCCCAAGATTGATTAATTGACTAACTAGGGTGTATTTCGAAATCAATATTGCCTGTGTAGTAACTTTGAAGAACATTAACATTTGACATTGAAAAATTGATAGAAGGAATAAATTGAGGTCATTGGCACATAATAAAACGAAATGTTCACATAGACAATTTTAAAATCATAAACGAAAATGAGAAAAATAAAACTTCTCCAGCTAACATCAACTCCTTTTGAGGGGGGGGGGGGTCACACAAAACCTCAAGTCGATATCTCATACCGCTTGGCCTTTATCAAAAGATAATACTTGAGACATTTACGGTTACTTAAATAGTTAATTTTTGAATGAAACCGATAATGTAGTCCGAATTAAAAATTTTAAATCTTAATAAGCCCGAGAGGGCAGTATTATAACTTTGAACTTGAAAATCTCTAAATTTTGAATTTTTCCGTTCTAGGCAAGGGGAGGGTCATCAAAGAATACAAGTTTATATAGCTTACCATTTCACCTCTAGCTCAAAAAGAAGTTAAAAAAAATGAGTTATAGCTCTCTCTTTATGTTTGATAAATACAATATGAGATTTTTAAGAAATAACCTTAAAAGAAACAGCTTAGTTTTTTTTTGTATAGGATAGGGTAAAGTGGTACAAGTTAAATGTAGTACTTCATTTTTATTTGCATATTTTTAATGCTTTAGTTTTATAATTTGGTTCCTTGTGCTTAAAAATAAATTTTGTACTGTATTTATCAAGAAAAAAAGCCATGTCCAACTTGCACCGGGAATTGTCCAACTTGTAACACTATGTCCGACTTGTATCACTTTACCCTACAGAGATGTATTAAACACCCATTTGAAAAACAAATCGTAGTTATTTTGATAAGAACAAGAATCCAGGACCTAAAATGTTATGACAGCTTGAAGTAAAAAGATGTGCTTTCTATCTTATATAATTTTTTTGTACAATACAATATTTTATTGCAAAATTATCTTTTAATGTATTCAAAATATATTTATTCGAAATTTCTAAGATTTCTTGGTCTTGTAGAATGGTGCAGAATTTTTCTTTAGAATTCCTTAGATTTATTAAACAAATTTGGTTAAAATAAATAAGAATACGGGAAATATTTATACCAAAACAGAATAACAATTATGATCATTCATAACATATTTTTTTCTTTGAATTTAAAAATACATTTCCTTACTAAAACCTTTATAATATAAATTTTAACGTGTCAATTGGGTTCTGAGAGAGAAAATCGAGGAGGGCAAATTCAATTTACAAATTTATTTACTCAATAATTCCATGGAAAAATGTAAATTGATTCTTCATGGGATTTGTCAACAGAAAAAAAAGAGCAATCCATTGGCGATTAAATTGCTCAAGATTGATTTTTTTTGCTCACGGAAACCATGGCCAGAAATAGAATTGTGTCATTTCTTCTGCAGATTCACGAAGAAAGTGGGCGATTTTGTGGCCGTGGACGAAGTTGTGATGGAAATTGAGACGGATAAGACAACTGTGGGAGTTCCTGCACCGTTCAATGGTATCATTGAGGAAATCTTTGTGACGGACGGTGATACAGTTCAGGCCAAGCAGAAGCTGTTTAGTCTTAAGCCTGCCGAAGGTGGTGCACCAGCTGCAGCAGCTTCCAAGCCAGCTGAGGCTCCAGCAGCAGCAGCTCCACCTCCTCCTCCTCCGCCACCTCCTCCATCTCCAGCAGCTGCTCCCAAAGCTGCAGCTCCATCACCTCCACCAGCTGCAGTTCCTCCTCCAGCAGCAACGCCTCCGCCACCGCCACCAAAACCATCTGGGCCTGCTAGTCAGATGCCCGTGGCTGCCATTAGGCATGCCCAGGCCATTGAGGCGTCAGTGAAGGTGCCCCCGGAGGATTACACGAAGGAAATTACGGGTACGCGGACGGAACAGAGAGTCAAGATGAATAGGATGCGACTGAAGATTGCATCGAGGCTGAAGGATGCCCAAAATACAAATGCAATGCTAACCACGTTCAATGAGATTGACATGAGTATGATTATGGAATTCCGGAAGATGCATCTGGAGGCTTTTGTGAAGAAGTACGGCATCAAGCTGGGCTTCATGTCGGCCTTTGCAAAGGCAGCTGCCTATGCTCTGCAAGATCAACCCGTTGTGAATGCCGTGATCGAAGGCCAGGAGATCATCTACAGGGATTATGTGGATATTTCTGTGGCTGTGGCGACGCCAAAGGGTTTAGTTGTTCCGGTGATCAGGAATGTGGAGAGTATGAACTATGCGGATATTGAATTGGCGATTGCAGCATTGGGAGAGAAGGCAAAGAAGGGGGCTCTGGCTGTTGAAGATATGGACGGAGGAACCTTTACGATTAGCAATGGAGGGGTTTTTGGATCACTCATGGGAACACCCATCATCAATCCGCCCCAGAGTTCTATTCTTGGAATGCACGGAATCTTCGATAGGCCGATAGCGGTGAAGGGACAGGTGAGTTAAAAAAAAGAAAAAAAGACGTTGCGATTAACCTTTTTTACTCGTAACTTTAACACTTTAGGTGTAAAAATATATCAACATTTTTTAATGTTAATTTTACACCTTTTTAAGGGTAAAATTAACATGAAAAAGGCTAACTTTAACCCCTAATACACCTAAAAAGGGTAATATTTACACCGATTTCTGATCAATAATGCAGGGTAAAATTAACATTTCCGGAATCAGGGGGGTGACAATATCTCTGAAAAATGCGACCAGTTTTAGAGTAAATTCTTTCCTGTTTCCGTACACATTTCACGAGTTATCTTCAAAACTACGTGGGTTGCCTATTTGAGGTTTTCGGTTGCCTATTCTTTATTAAATTGGCTTGTATTTTGTATTTGTATTATTTGCTAATTCATTCTACAATGACAGAAAACAGCTAATAAACTCAAAAGTTTTTTCGGCTCGCTAGAAACATATGGGAAACATGGGAAACTTCATGTCCCTGTCCGGAATGTTATTTTAACTTTTTCGGATTTCTCTCAGTGAAGATTCACGATAAAATGCATTTAAAGTGATACTTTTCAGCACTTTGTCGTAAGATCTTAAGAGGGAAATAATGCACTTAGAGAAATCAAAGGGGATTAATTGAGGCTCAAAGAGAATTTCGTAATGATAAAGTGATAAGGCGATGTGATAATAAGATTTTAGACATTAATCTTTATCGCGCTGGAATGGGCTTTCGGAAGATAATAGTTGGTTTAGAGTAAGTTTACCAAATTCCGGCCAGCTTGCAATTCCGGCCACCTTTTTTGTTCCTCTAATTTCCATGAATTTCAAGTTTTTACTTACTCTAAAGATTATACAATGCAAAAGAAAAACAGAAAATATAATTTCGACAAACGAGATGACGTGAAACAGACATGGAAGAATTCCCGAAGGGAAAGGAACTATGAGAATGAAGGTGGCCGTAATAGGCTACCAAAGCTATGTCTATATTTTTATTCATTTTAAAATGTATTAAGAATGATTTTAGAGTAAATAAAGACGATAAATTGTCTACAAGGTTCCAAGCAATACTCTTTAAGAAGCAAGAATAAAAAAAATCAATTTGTATTAAAAATATTACATTTCAAACTTGAGACTTTGCAATTTGCACGCAACTATGCCGAAATTTGGCATACTTACCATATTCTTTTTTTTTGAACACTTAAGAACAATTGGGAACTAAAGTGTGTGCACGAAAAGATTTCCCATTCGCTTGACATAAAGTTTAGTAATAGTAGGCTTTTGTTTAGTTCTTCATTGACTTTCCAAGAGAATTTACCCCATAGCAAAAGAAAGCAGAATAGGAATAACAAGAGAAAAATTCCTCTGAATTTTCCAGTATTTTTCCTTGAAAAATTCCATAGGAATTTTCCATAATAGGTTCCAAGGAAATTTTCATGGATTTATACTGGATTTTTTTCTGTGAAATACATCCATGGAAATGTTCGTGGAATTTATGTGGATTTTTCCACCTAAATAAAATGGAGAAAAAATGAAGGTGTCACATGCACCTCGTGATTTTACTTCCGAATATTAAAGGAATAGCAAAGATTACGAGGATTAAAATATGTTTTACTAAACCAGCAATAACGAATTAACACTTTATGCAATAAAACAATATTTTATAAAAAAAGAAAAATATTTCCTAAAATATATAGGGGAAGGTTTTGCACCTTTCTGATGTTGCAGCTTCGTAAAAGTTGTTTTTTTTCCAAGTTACTAAATGAATTTCATCCATGGACATATAATCAAAAAGCTAGTTCTACATCTCACATTTCCTGACAAACTTGGAAGCCTAGGCCTTTTTTCCTGGGTCCAAAAGGCAAAATTAAAAAATGGGCCTAAAATCGTAATTCTGATGTGGAATATTTTATACATTTTTGCACTCTGCAAGTGTCTTTTCGAAAAAGCAACTATTCTAAGTTATAGAGGGTTTATTAGGGTTAATATTTACCGTGAAAATCTTTTGCTTGAAGGGGGTCGTTTTTGTGGGTGGAGGAAAATTCATAAAAATTACCATGTGTCCGGTGTAAGGGCCTTGACAGACCTAAGGATTAGTTGAGAGACGGCTTAGCATAATTATATTCAAAATAATGGTTAAACGTCATTTCCATAATTTTCCACTAAGTCGTCTCTCGGCTTAAGTCGCAAGTGTGTCTAGGGCATGATGTTTTCGGGGAAAATGAGGCCTACAGAGGTGGGAAAAAGTGGTACGAAGCTGAGTTAACCAGGGTGCCTTCGTAAAAAATGCCGCTATATTTTCATTTTCCTGCAGAGGAAAATCCAAAGACTTCCGGGAATTTTGTGAGGCAGAATTATGAACCCAATAAGCAAGAGATTTTTTTGATATAATTGATTCGATGTGTGTGACATTCAATAAAAAATCTTAAATCTTGGACTCCTTTTTTAATACGAACCTTCAAATCCTTCCCCTATTAACCCTTTAACGACGAGACACTTTTTACGAACTGAAAATCAACAATAAAAATTAAACTGAGAAACATAATCAATGATAAGTCTTACATCTAACCTTGGAAAGTCCAACAGAGTCTGATTCGGTGTATTTTGTGCTTCTATGAACGATAGGGACAAAAATAGCCCAAAAATTTAAATAATTTTTCTGACAATATCAATGAATAATATTTTTCGCTTTAATGAAAAATATTACGTATGAGTATTCTAGTTTTTATTGCCAAAAAGGTTTTGCTTAAAAAAAAATTGGAAGTATAAAAAATAAATAAAATCAATTATGAATTTAAGAATTTAAAAATTCTCCGTTTTTGAGCTTAAATATTTACTGCATAGCAAATAGCTAAAGACTTGCAAAAATATTCTAGATTCCTTTAACCTTCTACTTTACAATTATGTACAGATATCAGAAAAAAATAACTTTAGGTAGTCAGGAAAAATTATTTTCTTTATGGGACACCGGTGTTCCAATCGTCCTTAAAGGGTTAAATGACATAAAAACAGTATTATTTTAGGTTGGCGAGCTATTTAATGTAATCACTTCACTATTATCCACACGGAACGCAGTGTTGCATAATTAATTATAATAAAATTGCCACATGAGTCACTAAAAATGTTTGCGGAAGGTTTGGAAATAACCCAGCAAAACTTCGTTCTGCAATTCCGCAGTTTTTCTTCTTCTTCCTTTTTTAACGGCCATCATTCAAAACCCGCACTAGTGATCGTAACGGCAAATAACCAAAGCTATCAAAATTTGTCTCGAGTAAGCGAAGTCTCACACCCGTTACCTAATGGCTGCTTCAGAGACGGTTATTTCAAATTTGTACATTTTATTAGAAAAATTTATGAAAAGATCCTTAATGAAATGAAAAGAATATTTTTTTTTATAAATAATAAATAATTTTAAAGGCCTCAGCTGAAAATTACATCGTAAGTTTTTTTTGTTCTCAATAAATTTATTTTATAATTTATCAAAAAATGCAGAATTTTCGGTTGGGAGTATGTTTATTACTGCCATTTAATCATTCTCTATAGACAACATACTCTCGCAGTATTTATATATATAAAATATATAATCAAAATCGGGATTATAAATTCTACCAAGTTGATAAATAATTTCAGAGAAAATATTCCAAGACCATTTTGTTTTTTTTGTGTTTTTTTTTTTTTGAAAATTCATAAAATTTTCTGTAGAAATTCTGCAGAATATTCGGCAGTTACATTTTCAAATCTGACGATTTTCTGCAGAATTTACCGGGTGGGAAATTATCCATGTTGTCACAACACCATTTTATTTGTTTGACATTAGAGAAAAATAGGGGAAAAAACCTTGGAAAACCCTGTGGAAAGATAGTGAGATTTTCCATAGGATTTTCCAGCTTATTCCGCGGACGCTTCACATGTGAGTTTCCATATAAATCTTCCGCGGAACACCGCGGAATTCAATGCTGGAATTCCAGTGGATCGTACTTGAAATTCCGTGGAGAGTTAAGATTCCAATGGAATTTCCGACTCAAAATTCTATGGAAAACTTAGTGGAATTTAGCGTCGAATTCTGGGGAATTTTGTAATTTGGACACTAGTTTTCCTCTGGAATTTCCGCGGAATTTTGCTATGGGGGTCGCTATCTGGATCGTTTATGACTAATCCAATTAAAATGATATTTTTATTTTTATTATCGTAATATAGTTACTATAGTAACATAATATAACTATTCAAGTTTGAGAAAAAGCAAAAATAATATTTTTATCTATTAAATAAGTCAGTGTAATCGACTCATTTCAATCTTGTGCCAGCTGGGGGTTCTTCACTAAAAATTTTCCAACAGTGATATTTTCGCTAACGGCAGCTGATTGTTTGAAAACGTTTATTGTTTTTTTCCTTGTGAAAAAAAGTATTTTAAATCCAAAGGTTTAATTTAAAGTGAATTAGCGAAAAGGTGACCCAGTTAGAGCATGCTGACTCATTTCAGTATTATCATTATTTTATTTTATTATCTTTAATATTTTTGATAATTTTTTTATATTATGTTTGTGAATGAAACTGTGAATAATTCTATGGATTTAGAAGAAGTAAAAAAGAATTTCATCAGTTCAAAAACAAGCGTTTAAGTATCACTCTTCGGAAAATGACCCAGTTACCCCACCTTACTATATATGCTAAACTTTTAAGAAAGAAAGGATGTGAATTTTGATTTTATGAAATTTTCCTGATTTAAATGTTGTGCCGGAGCCATTACCCCCAAAATTCAACTCACAATCGAATTTTTACGCATTCTGAGTTCAAGTCCCTGAGGTCACCTGTAAAGAATCTCAGCTACGATAAGCTTATTTGGGCTTATCACTAGTTTTTTTTAACTCAACTTTTGGCGTTCAATTAACATAAATCTTACGTCAAATCTCTCGTGCTGAGAAATATTGCGTTATCTTGCGAAATAATGCTATTCAACGCAGTTCAAGAATTTATTAGTGTCACTTTTTTTTATAAAGACATAAGATAATATTTTAGCAAGTTTTTGCTAAATAAAAATTGTTATTTATGTCTGAAAACTTGCTAATTTGGATGAGAAGTATATTTTTGTAAAATTATTTTTTTTTTTAGGTTGTTATTCGACCAATGATGTATGTGGCTCTGACTTATGATCACCGTTTGATTGATGGACGTGAGGCCGTGATGTTCTTGCGCAAAATTAAGGCGGCCGTTGAGGATCCAAGGATCATTTTAGCTGGAATCTAAAATAATAAAAAAGAAATATATTGTTAAAGAGAGAAAGAAAAAATCGAGAAAAGAAGCAACATGAAATTTGTGTGTTATAGAAATGGGTAAAGATGATTTCGCATGATATTCGAACGATTTTAGTGCTAAAAAAAAATTATTAATGAGAAAGAAGTCATTAAAGAAGAAAAGAATTAATTGACTACACTTAAAAGAGCGTGCAACAGTGAACTTCTCATGGCATCGATTAGTGGTGAGATGTTTTTAATTTAATTTTGCAAATTTTAATTTAATGTGGCGTTCCTTTTGAATTTAGTGAAGTTGAGTGTAAAAAAAAACGACTATTCAAAATTGTAATTTCTTTTAATCATTTTTTGTTTCAACATCTGATTTTCAATCTGTGTCTTGAGGAAATGCCGAGGCGGGGAGTCACAAGTGAATCTGTAAAAATGCAAATATCTGAGGGAATATCAAATGACCATACAAGAATACAGTATGAAATTAATTAAAGTATTTATTTAGTTCTCTTTCTGTGGCGCTGTAATTAAAGGTTCTGTTTGAACAGAGAAGTTTGAAATGTTGAAGTTTTATTCCTTGCGAGCATAATGGTAATGTTTTTTCTTTATTACAGAATTTTTTGTGTTCCAGAAATAACATTGGCTTTTATATTTTAAACATATTTTTTTCAGGAAGATGTCTTGCAAGATTCTTTCAAAGTTTTCGTTTGCAATGGTCTCTTATTTTAAGAGAATTTATCGATTTTTAAATTAAAGACGTATAAGAATCCAAATAGACTCAGGCTGATCGTCGAGAACGTCGAGAATATTTGGCCTTGAAGATTGAAAGCATTTGGGATAAGTTGCCGAATGATGTGAAAGTGTTTTTCCAAGCGCAACTCTTTCATAAATCACTTTCATAAATTCTAGCATTTGATGGTAGTCTTTGCCGATCCTATCTAGCCCTTTCCGATTGGTGAAGACCGTCCCTAAGTACTAGAATTAAGGAAAATTTAACGAAGAACAGGGTGACTAATGCCCTAGACACATTTACGACTTAAGCCGAGAGACGACTTAACGTAATTATAATCAAAATAATGATTTCAGTCGGAATGATTAGTCAAAAAACTTATGGAAATAAGGTAAAGTATATCCTCGAATCGACCGGCGGAGATATTTATTCAATTTATTTAAATTTACAATAAATAGTAGGTAATTTACCTGATAAGGTAAAAAAAGTCAGGCTGAAATTTTCAAAAATAAATATTTTCTATACAATCAAAAGAAGATTGTTTTTTTTTATCATAAGTAATCATTATCATCAACATGTAATTTCCAAATTTTGGCAAAATTTGAGGAAGAACACAATTTCTTAAAAATATTAGAAAATTTTGGGTTAAAAAAATTCTTCATTCGAGATATCGAGTTTGGAAATTGTTGGGGAAACTGCATTTCCCTTGGAGATAGAGGAAAGTGGTTTTCGGCAAAATGGAAGAGCAAGAAATTTGCTATCCTGACCCTATGATGTCATTAGGGATTTTCGAAAGATCCACGAAACTTGCGAAAAATTAAATATTAATTATTAATTTTCCTACCCCATCTTCTTCTATTTATTCGAACAATGCAAATCTATAGAAGACAGACTTCCTTGAATATTAACGGAAATTACGCAGGATTATTGTTGTCGTGAGGGCCTCGAGTGGGTCAGTGGATAGAGTAGTAGCTCTATGACTGCGAGGTCTGGGGTTCAAAGCTGAGCAGCAGCAGAAAAAGATTTCTCATGCCATATCGGCTTTGAATTCGTCCAGTGAATGAATGAATAGTAATGTCAATGGTGCATATTGGCAAAAAAAGTGAACCGCCTAAACAATAGAGGCTGGTACGAGAACTAGTTTGATGTGAAAGTGGTACTTCAATCGATACAAATATTCGCTGTCACTGATCCCAAACACACACCGAGAAGGGATGCTGTGACATAGTAACGGCACTGACTGCTCACAGAGCTGTGATATAGAGCGGCTACCCGTATCGGGGGATAAGATAGAATAGGAGTGGGGAAGCATAAGGGGCCCAATTGGTGGCCTGGATGCATCGGAATATCCGAAATGGAGAACTGACCCCTGGCAAAATCTTATCTTATCTTATTGTTGTTATATTTTTATTGAATTAACGAGAGACTACTTTATTAGAAAGTAAAGAGTTTCATGGAGGGAGGAAAGGCTTTTTCAACATTAACAATAATCCATTTCTGCAATATTATTTGTTTTTCCAAAGTAATGCAGGGTAATCGTACATCTTGCGCATTTGATATAGTGGAGTTTTCCACAATCTCCTTGACAATTCTCAAATTGCGTCGTCGGGAAACAAAGATCTGAAGGTGTTTGGAATTGTGGTGGTCGCTCCAGGGTATAAATGCACTTGGAGTTTTGACCTTGAAATTTTGACAGTTGTAATTTTCCAAATTTTATGATTTTCGTGTCTGTTACAGAGCTCGTTGGGACCTTTCCAACGACTACTTACTCATCAAAATCGAATAAAAAATGGCAGAGATATGAACAAAAGACAAAAATTTTTATAATAAAAAAAATAGAAGACGAAAAAGTATGCAATGTGGATCTTACCAGAAGAAAAAGAAATTTTTCCCATTCGCTATTTTTAAACAATCAGAAAGAAAAATTCGCTGATATTAAAAATATTATTTTCCTTGAAGAAGTATAATATGTCTACTCGGATGACCTATGACATTACCATGAAGGTGTATCCCATGAAAGGCTTTTGACGTTCATCATTAACTCATAAACCAAGCTTGAACATAATTAAATCGCATTTTCAGGTCAAATAAAAATAGCAACAAATGTTAAAAGGAACTTTCATATATAAGAAAATCATGACTACCAATAGTCACAATGACTACTTCTAATGGCCGCACAGTAAAAAGCCAGTGGCTGGTTAACTTTCTACATGGACCCTACTTACATGCCAACTTTCGTCCCGATCCGCGGGAGACAGTTGGGCTCCTCTAAGTTAAAGATTAATTTTATGTTCTAAAATTGAAAGTGCTTTTCATATAATATAATGTTCCTCAATTCGACCGGTCGACGAATCATAGTAAGTGAAGCTTTTTTCACTTGAATGTTGTTCTACTTCTGAATGAATTCATAAAAGTGAGTTTCTCTATTTATTTCAATGATTAACTAAATTTTAAGTGCTATTCATGATGTGTTGAACAAGCCAAAGTTAAATCCGTGACTTTATAGTTCTGTGATTTGTTTAATTTTAAGAAAAAATGGTGGTCGAGTAGAGGAATATTGATATTGAAGTGGTCAAGTAGAGGAACACTTCGCATTTTTAAAACATTTTAATTTTTTTTATAATTTAAAATTATATTATGACTAAATGGTCCACAATTAAATAGATAAGGATCTATTCTATAGTTTTAGGCAAAAACCATATTAAAAAACACAAATTATAACAGTTTTTTCATAAGTTTTTTTACAAAATCTATCCTTAAGTGGTCGACATAGGGTACTTTACCTTAAGTGGAGATTTTATGTTTTACTCATAATTTATAATTGAAGTCGAACCTAAGTAAATGTGACTTTTGGCATAGTAACTCAGTTCTTATGCTTCCATTGGGCGGTCATTGTTTCACTTACTAAATATATAGGTAATGCTAAAACTTGAAATATTGTGCCTTGGTCTGTGGTCCTGTGCAGAAGTCTCTCTCTTTCGCGGCTTTAATGGCCTGGTACAGCTGAGCTTATACGGTGTTTTCCGGTCATAGCTATGTATTGAAGATCGTCTGACCTACCTCTTAGATTTAGAAAATCTAAGTTGTGGGGAGACTTTGGGGGGGGGGAGGAGGTCACCGAAGACAGGAAGTCGATATCTCTTACTGTTTGTGCTCTAGTTTAAGAACAATGACGTGTACCGTGTAGGTACGGATGACTTTGCCATCCTGCTGTTCGCAAGCTTTTCTTTAATTCTAGGGTATGAAGATGGTATCTACCAATCTTAATTAAGTACTAGAATTAAAGAAAAGTTTACTAACAGCAAGGTAGAAAATCACCCATGAAAGCAGTCACTCGTATCTACGCTAGATAATCGAGAAATATAAATCAATTGTCAGAACTATGTCGCATTATTAATTATTTGGAGTCAATGCAGCCGGGTTGAAATTTCAAGATCTTTTAATCCTTTTAATCAATTCTCAATTCTATCACATTAATTGGAAAATGTACTCTTCAGAGAGGTTTAATTTTGCCTATTTTATAAATGAAATGTTCTTTTGTGAAAATTAAAAAAAAGTTTTGGGTTAAAAGGAGTTGAAAATGAGGGATGGGGAGTCTTTGAAGACCGGAAGTTGATATCTCTCACCGTTAGAACTCAAACTCCAAATCAGTGACGAATTTAAAAAGGTCTAATTTTCACCCGTTTTGGTCAATTAATTAACTAAAAGGTTAATGATTTTTTGAAACCCTCTTCTTGAACAATTTTCAAGTTCAAGATGGTTTTGTGGTGATTTATAGATAAATTTAATTCGACAATAATTTTGTGTGCACCAGAAAATTTGCGTAAAGGCGTCTACACATTGGGAGCAATTTTCGTCAAAAATTGCGTTTTTGACAGAAATTTGACGTTTCCCCGTACAGCGCTGCAGGGAATTTCCTTCAAAAAAGCAATTTTTGACAAAAATTGCTCCCAATGTGTAGAGGCCATAAAGGAATATAACGCAGAGCTCTTTCTCGGGAGTTCGAGCAGCTCGCAAAGCCTCGGATGCTTTGCCACCCCTTTTTTCATTTTGCTGAAAAAAATAGCTCTTTTCTGTTATGCTAAAAGATAGCAAAACTGATGACTTTAAAATTTGATATATCTACCATTTAATTTTTTTTTTGGATCTCAAAAAACCTAATTGAAAGCAAATGACAATATCTAAATTCAGGGGGGTGACATTAGGTCTGAAAAATGCGACTAGTTTTAGTGTAAATTTTTCCCTGTTTTCGTACTCATTTCACGAGATATCTTTAAAACTACGTTGGTTGCCAATTTGGGGTTTTCGGTTGCGTCTTCGTTATTAAATTGGCTTTCATTCTGTATTTGTATTATTTGCTAATTCATTTTACAATGACAGAAAACAGCTAATAAACTCAAAAATTTTTTCGGCATGTTAGAAACATATGGGGAACATACGAAACCTCATGCCTCTGCCCAAATCTGTAGAATCTCCAGGATCTAATTGCAGAACTGTGACTTAAATAGTGAAGCGCAGAGAATGTAAAATTTTAACAAAATGATAGTAAAAAAAACAATCACCTTTTCCTTTCAATTACTTCTCAATTTTATTCATTACAAATTCATTACAATTAATCTTTTTTTTTATTACAATCAACGAAATTCCGTACTTGGTACATTTTTGATCATGGTACAAATTTGATTTTTTCTATACAAAAGTTTGGTTTTTTTGCTTGGCTAAAAACTCAATTATACAGTATAAAAGTGTCTCAAATGCTATGTAAAGTTTCTTCTGCAAAATTGACATTCTGTGGGGGTTTTCTCGCCCTCATTCCTTGGTATTACATTAGTAGTTAGTATGACATTGTTTTTTTTTTACTTGGCTGGCAAATTCAATACAGTTTCCCAACAGGAAGTAATTTGCTAGTTAATATTTAATGCAGTGTTTCTCATTCATAAATTGTATTTGGCTGAAATTGTCGTGAAAGACGAGGCGGGAGAAAGTTGGGGACTTTAGGGGTTTGTAGAGACGATACATCATATTTTGGGGCAAGCCACAAGAGTGAAGAACTATTGCCATATCTTGTGCATTTTGCGGGAAACATTAATGTCGCAAGTTTTATCATAACTATAAATTATTGTGGCCAATGATTTTATTATATTTGTTTCTTTATCCTCTTTTTTGTTGTTGTATTTTCTGCAGAATTGTTCTTTTTTTTTGGAGGGCCAGGGGTTGTCTTTTTTAAAATTGAATTTGGCAGTGGACTTCTTATGTTTCTCTCGCATTCATCTTTCAGAATTGACTATATTCTTGGTTTTTTTTAAATATAATTTTTCTTTCGGGTGTGTCTTTTTTTTTATTTTAAGCGTGCCGTGTTAATTGCATTTAGAGCGAATATAATGACTAAAAGAATATCTAGAATATTACATTTTATAAGAATTATAATTAAAATATTGGAACTTTTGGTAGATATTGCAAATTGATGAGACTGACGCTTTTTTTTTTATTAAAAAAAGTTGTTATGGGATTTGTTTCTTCTTTTTATTTTGGGGTTCTTGGCAGAATATATTGCAATTAATTGGGATTTTTCGCTGAACTTTTGTCGTTCGAATGCTGAACTTCTTGCCAAACAGCCATCCCTCGGGATATGCCGAGAAGAATGCCTGAAAAGCGGGGTAGGGGGACGGATTTTTGCAGTAAATTTGATGAGGGAGAATAATGTGATTTTGAGATACTCGAGGGGTTGCAGAAGGAAGATGGCTGATGGCGTCTTTTTTTGTTGTTGTTGTATTTCAGTAAAGAAGAGGGTCGTTTTGTTTGCTTATTCTTGCATCAACTGCTTACTCTATAATTTATAGCTATTTGTGCTGTATTTTTTCCCATTTTTTTCTTTCTTAACATTTCCTCTATGATTCTACGATATTTTTCTTAATGTGCTTAATTCTTTTGCCATCGTATTCTTGCAACAGTTTGTGTTAATTTTCCCTCAAACGGCCAATTATTTGAATTTTAGCAATGGGCAAATTTAAACACACTTTAGGACATTTTATATATACAAGAATAGTGTTTAAGAAAAAAAAGTCGAAGAAAATTTAATTTTCTTCGTTTTTTAAAAAAAAAATAGCACTTAAGATATGGAGTTTTGGGGGAAATTTGTCGCTTCTGTGGAACATTCAATGTTGTGGTCGAAAGGGTTGTTGATGGCTACGATACAGAAGGGTGGTCATCAATGATTTTTGCACTATTGAATTATTTTTTTATATTCTGCTTATCACATTCTTTTTAGCTATTTCTTTGTTGGCCTAAATGCAGACTCTACGATAAATGTTCCACAGAATCCAGAAATTCCCACCAAAAAACCATTCACAATGATTTTGAATTGTTTTCTTCACTCCAATTAATCCTTTTTGATTTTTATTTCTTTTTTTTTTTAATGAATTTTGGATTTAAAATAAATTTTAGAAAAGAGCAAAAGAAGTTGCCAATTGTGCGCCAATTTGTTAAATACATGAAACTTTTCAACCGAGGAAGAAAACAATTCAAAACACAAAAGACAAAATACAAAAAAAAAACACGTTAATTATAAGACAAAAATAATTTATAAAAAAAATGAAAATTTCAAATTTTCATTAAATACGCACCTACGAAAATTTCCGTTTGAAGACATTCAGGGCCTAGTTTTGTTTCGATGTCAAAAGCTGTTTTTGTTTTTTAATTTTCGGATTTCGTGTTTAGATTTCTCAAACGGAACATTCCCCTAAAAGATATTTTTTGACTATTTTTTAAATTCGTCTTTTTTGGCTATTTATAGTTTTTGAATATTATTTTTTTTTGGATAATTTTGAGCTATTGCTTGGTTTTTGTTTTCAAGACAATTTTTTTGCTATAGTTTTTGACTTTTTTTTCTAAAATCGCTTTTTTGAGTAGTAGGTTTGCCACCCCCAAATCCCAAAATCTGTTAATTGAGTCAAAGTTGCAAAACAATTTTTTTATTACTTTTTTTCTGCTAAACTTGTAAATGATCTAGGCAAAATATTGACAAAAAGTGCTTTAAACAATTGGGGGGATTTCTTGTTAAATTTCTATGTCGAGTTTTGTGCATAGGGGAGATTGAGGGTCCAATTAACGGACTTGTCTCTAAACTCCTTGAGATTACGTGTAAGGTTGGTGGATTGAGAAAAGATGATGTCTGGTCGAACAAGAACACATTTCAAGGGGGTCTTTTTTTGGGGGGTTCATCAGGGGGTGGTTTTGTCTTTATGAATTTTTTGGGGGGCGATTTTTTTGCTTCCTGGTTCCAGAATGAAAGACAAAGTGGGGCTTGAATTTAAGGGTTGTCCCGCGGTATTTTTTGGTTTAATTTTTTCTTTCAAGTTTCAGGGTGCCCTTTTGGGGCTTTTCGCAATTGCTTTTTTTGGTGATGTAGTTTCAGCAGTAGACTATTTTCGGAAATGTTTCTGACTTGCTTCTGAAATGGGTTTCATTTTGAATTTTGATTCGGGTATATCACTTTTTTTGCGCGTTTCATTTTTGGTCGAGACTTCTGAATGTTGCAGACAAAATGAATGGTGACAAATAGGGGGTGAATTTTCTTATTTTTTTCTTTTTATTCGAAATTACTTCGAAATGTTGCATCCTCCTCTTGATTTTTTTTTTTTGGTGAACAAATTTATCAGGAATAGTGTTTGATGTGGCTTTTTGAGATTTTGGCTTGGGTGCTTTTACATTTGAATGGCCGGGAAAGTGCTTCTGTATGAAGAAGAGAAAATTGGTCAAAGGGGGTGTAAAGGTTGATGTCTACAAGACACCCTAATTGTATTTATGTTGTGAATACTAAAATGGTCAAACTATCGATGGTATTTCAAGTTTCTCTCAAGTAATTTTCAAGTGGCGTCTTCATAATTCTCCATTTCTCATACCCCCAAGAAAATCCTTCAATTTATTAAATACATTGTGAAATATTAATCAAAGTCCACCCTACTTTTCCTCGGTGGAAGACTTTTGTTGGGGAGTCGAGGCGAATGGCATGTCTGATGGTATATTTAGAATTTTGCAAGGGACCTACAGCAATTTTACCCTTCTTGCACCCATCCAAGGAATTTTCCTATAATTTGATTTACAAGAAAAAATCATTTTGGTCTTTCGAGATGTACCAATATTTTTTTTTGTTTCTTTTGGCTGAAAAAACCCCAAATAAACCAAAATTTTGCAAGAGTTGATGAGAAAATGAGATTTTGCCGGTAATCTACTTATTTTTGTCGTTGATTTCTTGGTTTTTTTTGGGGGGATAGGTAGGATGGGTTTGAAAACCATAAGGCCAACCCCTTTTAGCACTATTCGTCCAAATCTATTTCCGTTCGAAATTACTTCTTCGAGATTATGTATGTAAACCCTTTCCGATGAAGAGATATTTCAATATGAATTTCCGCCCTTTGGATGGGGTGTGCAATTTTCCAGCTTGAAGAAGGGTGTCCCTGCTGTGTCTCAAATGCGAGAAATCTCAAGATTCTCCAGGATTAAGCTAAAGGGGCCTGAGGTATGGGTTATTCCGCCGTAGACAAAGAACGATATTTAGAGACAAAGATTGAGGGGATTGCAACGTTTTGTATGTCTTTTTCTTCCCGAGGAAAGGTTTTGCCGAAAAGACAGGGGTCGGGAACTTGAGGGACTCGAGATTGGTCCGGGCCAGATAAAGATTTGATAGACCAGAGAGAAAAGGGGAGAAGGTGGGCTGATAATCAGAACATCAAAACTTCGCGGTTCAGTGTGTTGTTTAATGTTGGTAAATGGAAATTCGATGGATGGCTCGAGCCGCAATTTGTGGTCTAAGGGGGCCGAAAATAGGGGACCATTGAGAGCCGGTGAAGCATTATCAAAAGACATTACTTTTTGTCCAATATGTATGGGCCAAATTCTCCATTTGAGGATTAATATATTTCTATGAAAAGTCCGCATGGAAGACAACCGATTGTGAGACGCAATTTCAATTAACGTCTTTAGATCTATAATCGTATTTTTTTTGGATGAAGAAATTACAAATGATTGTTTTTGGTATCAAAATTTATCAAAACGAAAACCAATAATACCAGTTCTAAACATTCATCCGAAAGTTAATCGGAAACACAAATTCTATTTTATCTTTTATTTTTTTTTTGCTTTTTTATTGGCAAATTTTGCTGTGGTTTTTGAGATTTCGCTTGGGAGTTTTGTAAAACTCAATTTTGGCGGGAACAGTAGTGAGGTTAGAGGAATTTTTATACAAGCTCTGCAGAATATCCGCGGCTAAACCTCTATCCACTACCAATGTTCGTAATTCAAGTTTTTGCAGTATACCTAAATATTTCTTCAATTTGTAATTTCTTCTTTAGTTTTTTTTTTAAATCCAAATTTCCTCAATTATTAGGCAAAATTTCCGCCTGTTTTTTGTTTAGGTTATTTCTTTTCTAACCTCATTTTTGTTATTTTTGATACTTTTGATAATAATTTTGCAATTGCAGCTCTAGTTTTTTTTTGGTAACTATTTTTCTAACTACATCACCGTTGATATATCTTGACTTTACGAATGCCAAAATGGTATAATACTTTTTTTGCAGTGGTAGAATGCAATCGGAGTATAATTAAAGCTATAAAATAAAATCCGCACGCAATATAAATTCTGGAAGAGATAAAATTGTATTAGTTTGAGCATTAATGAGCTTAAGAAAAAGTAAAAGAAAAAGAATAGTGAAAACTATAATCACTTATTAATACGAAAACTAAATTAAATGCTATTTTTATTATTCAACTTTATTAAATCTGACCACTTTTTTTTCCAAGTGATTGAATTTTGGCGGAATTTTGGTTTTGACTTTTGTTTTTTTATTTTAGACTCTTTTTTTAAATTCTGTTTTGCTTTCAGTGTGAGAAATTTCCTACCCGTTTTTATTTTTAACTCTTAATCCCTTCGAGTCCATTGAGAAATTGGATGGGTTAGTTCGCCTAGTTTCTTTTTTGTTTTATTATTTGATTGCATGTTAGTCGGATGTGCAACAAAACTCTGTCTATTTCTTCATTACAACAAATATATAATTTTATTTTATAAAAAATATCTACTATTTTTTTTCTTAATATATTCTTTGTCCAACTTTGCATAAATATGTTTCTCTCGAAAATTCCTAGCACCAGTGAGTTTCATGAAGAGATTTTTTTGCTTTTGCTCTTTGATTAAATTAGGATGATTATTAGTCATTTGTCATTCGTTTGGCGGTTTTTTTCTTTTAGGTTTGCGATTTTGAATTTTTTACAATATTTTTTAGGTTTATTTTTTTAAGCCGCTTTATTGAATAATAAATTGAATTTTCCGTTAATTCTTTTTGAATCTTTTCCTATATTTCTTAATTTGTTTTTCGTTTTTTTTTAAACTCATCTCGCGAGATGGACTGAAAGGGATTAGGAATTATCTATGAAGTTTTGTTAAATACAAGATAGTTTCTTTTTGGTTGTTTTTAGCGATCTAAACAGACAAATATTGAAAAGTTCTCTAAATAACTACAAGTTTGGTTTTTCTGAGTGATTTTTTTTCTGCCCCATTTTTTGCGAGAAACACTGCCAAATAAAGTGTGGTCAGTATTTTCTGATGGAATAATAAAAATATCTATCTTTTATGCATTATGCTGTTTTTCAAAATCACTTAATATGCTTGGCATTTTCTGTACTTAATAATTCTCTCATTTCTATGTGGTTTTGACGCTTAATTTTTTGGAAATTTTGACACATTCCAAAAATAAGCTTTTTCTTGAAGAATTTTCAATTTTGTCTGATCATTTTTTTTTGGGATATTTTGATTGGCTTCTCTGCTCAGGTACAATTCCACCAAATTTTGTTTTGTTTTGTTTTTGGTCGAAATTTTCTTTTGCAAAATTTGATTTTGAGGTGTTTTTTTTGTCTATCGTCAAATTCAATAAATCCTGAATGTATGGCGTCATATTGGTTTTTAAAATAAAATGATGTTATTTAAAAAAAAAAGAAAAAGAGATATTAAAGTAAAAAGAAAATGTTTGCGACAAAGTAAATGGTTTAGCAAAAGGCTTATATAAGGTTGGGGATTTAAAGTAAAAGCTCTGAAGCACAAGTGAAAGGTGATAGAGGCAATTAATAAAAAAAAAGAATAGTAAGTATAAAGATGATCCTTGTGAGGATGATACTTAGCATGGGGCATGTAAATGCCCTTTGGAATCCTGCTGCTGGGTAGAAGAGTTTCCGGCATGAGCTTTTCCGATGAATGAGGATTCGAAGGGGAAATTTTTCCCCTTACTGTGATCCTGATGTGTCCCGCTGATTTTCTCCTTGGCTTGATGTATGGTTGTATTGGTGAAAGTTGTGTTTTTTTCCGGAATTTCTCCTTCGGCTGCTGGTTGCTCCTTCTGAAGATACTTGGGTTGATTTGTTGCATCTCCTCCCCAGGATACACTCATCTTTTATTTCCAAATGTGATTTAGTCTTGGTGGCTGTGAGAATTTCTCCTCCAAGGGTTTTTTTTATCCTTCTCCTCCTGAACCTTCTCAACTGTGTGTGTTTTGGTCCTTTGCTCTCCAGGAAAAGTGTTTTGTTTGCGAATGTGTTGACTGTGCGTGAAAGTATTGGAAGGGTATTTTGTCGGTTATCCTCATGCATTCCTTTTTTTCCATCTAAGGGGGGGCTTGGTTTTTCTCTTTTTGCTCTGTGGGCCGTGTTTTCCGATTTGACGACGTCGCTGGGAAAATTTGTGATATTTCAGTCGGTGCTGCTGTATGGGTTTTTCTCCCCTTATTTTTTTTTGGCGTGATTTTGTAAAAGGGGGCCTTGTGAATTTTCCATCCTTTTCCTCCTTGGCTATTCTCCTTCTGCCTAAATTGCCCTTTTTGCTGGCGAAGAAAGTGATGTTCTGGTTTATCGATCCATTTTCTCACATTTTCTCTCAAGTGTCTCGTGTGTCCTTTTTTTTCGTGTAATATCTTGATATTTTCTTTGCCTCTTCTGTGAGCACTGTGAACACAAGATGGCGACTTGGTTAGAACTCTATATGCGACTATTTCAAAAAATCCTTAAGTTTAGAGTGTTCTAGAGTTAGTTATTCAATCTTGGCTCTTAGTTCCAATTGCATTGGACCTGTGTGGCTTGACTTCATCATCCACAAATTCTCTTGGCCATTGCTTTTATTTTTAGCTAAACAAATTATAAACTAAATTGTTAAAATGTGTTTAAACTTTATCATCTCCGGCTAAAATTCACTCTCTATGCGCCAATTCTGTGCCAATTGCATTTTTTTTAAATCATTTCTGTGCTTCACAAATTGCGCAACAATTCCTGTTGCGTGCTCCAATTGTTGATTTTTTCTGAATTTTCTGAGATTTTTCGATCTATCAGAAAATTAACACAAACTCTTTTCGAGAATATCCTATTTTTTCTGAGAGATTTTGGTGTGATGATTTTGCTGTTTCAAAGATGAATTTCGATGTGAATTTGACCGGATCCTTGTCTGCAAAGAAAGAAGATTTGGCTAAGTTCCTGATGGTGGATTATTTAGAGGATTCATTGCCATCCAAAAGATGGACCCAACACTCACCGCACAACACTAGTCCAAAAATTTAATTAAAAAAATTGACTAAAATGTTCTTTTTGTTTCTTCCAGATGATGATTTGGCAGGACACTTCTTTATTACAACACTCTTGTGAACTTCTGAAATGATGACTAATATTTTCTTCAACACTTTGGCACTTTAGTGATTTGGTATGAATTTTGGGATTTGGAGATCGGCTGCGGACTTGAGATGTTGAACGAGGCAAGGATCCGATCAAACTGACGATGTTGAGTGACTGTTGCAGCCAGCAAACGTTCCATCCGGCCAAAAAAGGATGAGAAGGATGATCAAACCACAAACCAGATCCACCGGTTCTCCCTACCAATCTCAAATCCCGGTAGCTGCACACCTGGACCATACCTGGATGCTGCCGCGTAAACGAGTTTTTCCAGCTCTACCAAAATGACCGTTGTCCATTCAATCAGCACCGGTGATGCTGTGCAAATCTCCCAGGACAATTCATCGCACAGAACAATTGACAAGATGATTCAACCGTTTTACAGTCTCAGGAAAATTCCACTCGATGCTCCCGAGAACCACCAAGGGTGAGAACAATGTGGTGTCTGGTGAGAATAAAACTGGAATGTGATTTCTATTGAAATCATCGATTCTCACACGCTCTTTTGATATCTTTCAGAAATTCATCAGCAACTTCTTCTCAAGCTGAAAATCTTTTGTCTCCTGCGGGGACAGAACACGTCTCCCTGATACTCCTTTTTCCCGCGCTTTTTCCCATAAATGCCTGCATATAGCATTTCAAATGCACAAATCTCCAGGGTACTCAAAGTTTCATCATTAGAGTTTGGCAAACAGTATTACTTCTTCAGCTAAAAACTAAACATTTGTCCAGAAATGACCAAAGTTCCAATTGGTTTGAGATTTTGCCCATTTTCTACGACTTTGTTTCATGGTGGAAAATGCAAGGTTTGCCCTAGGTGGGGGTGATAGGGAAACTAATAACAAGTTGCAGTAACTATTTTCATTTCCATTTCATTGGGTTTCTGCAGCATTTTATCATTCTAAAATACATTTCTATATAAATAGAACTACTTTTCTCTCTAATGCAAGTTTCTCAATTTTCCCAGAGACTTAAAGTTCTTCTTTTTTTCTAGCCATTGAATAGGGTAGGGTCTGTAGGGGGGGATAGGTCATTTTGCCAGAAATCACAAAACTTTTAATACACCAATTTGTTCCTTTCATTGCTTCTTGTGCTATTTATTGAAATTTTCAACAGCCCTGCATGAAATACAGGGCGACTCATTGAGGGGCGGTTACAAGGTCTCACAACCCTTCAAAGGACGATACTGTGAAATCCTCTTGGCTGCAGGAGGAAGGGTTCACACTCAATCCAATAAACGGCTGTCGATGGAATTATTATGTAGCGCAACGGATACACAGAGTTTCGATATATATGGCTCATCTCTTCAGTTCAATATGAGATTTTCACTTTCACTATTCAAATTCGTCCTGATCTCAATTGCAGATGCCATACCTCCACCCACCAATGGAAATCACCTCATTGTTCTGAATTGTTGTATGCTGAGGAATTATTGGGAAATTAACGGACAGTTGTGGGGTCAGGGTTGCATTCAGGAATATAAAATTAGCATTGATTTTCACCTTATTGAATTTCAAAGGGCTTTTAAAGACTGATATCGTCGTTTTCATCACCAGCTGTCTTACTTGAAATAATGCATTTTGTGCACAGCTTACAAATTTTAATATTAATAATATACTTTATTCGCAAAAATAGGACCATCCCTTTTACAATTGTGAAAGAAAAAAAAAGAAAAAAAAATAAAGTATTGAAAAATATAAATGTACAGAAAGAATTAAAAATGAAAAGAAAGAAGTATCAAGTGAAAAAAGAAACAAACGAAAAAGAGTCATCCTCAGGCCTCTATTCTTACTTGTATTTCACTCACCTCTTCGGTATCAGGCTTTTCGATATTCGTGTGATAGTTGCTAAACACTGACGGTTGATGTTTTCAAAACTTTTTTATTACGAAACATGTAGTTTGTCCAAGGTGAATTAAAATTAAAGTGTTACTTTCATTTTATCAAAGGTTTTGATACATAATTGTGATAAAAAATGAAACATAACATACTACGAAGAAAATGGCAAAAAGCAGTAAAAAATTCGAAATGGGCAGTAAAGGGCAGTAAAAAACTTAAATCTTTACAAAAATGGGCCTAATATATATATATATATATATATATATATATATATATATATATATATATATATATATATATACACTCGTCTAGTTAACGAGAGGTCTCCAGTTCGATTCTGGGTGGAGGCAGGAATTTTTCCTGTCTCCACTGAGAAAAAAAATTGGATGATTTGAGTGTCATTTGCTCTGATTGACGATTTCTCTGTACATAAATACAATTAACATTGAACTAAAGTTCGTAAAATTCTCACAATAAACCAAAATTCATGGACACCATGAGCTGCCGGCTCAATTGTACGCACCACATCGTTTCCAAATCTCGCAATCCCGAGAGTAAGCGATTGCAGTGCATAATGCAATTGTCTAAAGGTCGTGTAGCAAGTCAAGCAGAGCATGTGGCCTCTAATAGCTCAGTTGGTAGAGCACTCGTCTAGTTAACGAGAGGTCTCCAGTTCGATTCTGGGTGGAGGCAGGAATTTTTCCTGTCTCCACTGAGAAAAAAATTGGATGATTTGAGTGTCATTTGCTCTGATTGACGATTTCTCTGTACATAAATACAATTAACATTGAACTAAAGTTCGTAAAATTCTCACTATATATATATATATATATATATATATATATTTAATATTTAAAATTGTTGCAGATAGAAGGAAAAGCCCTTTATTTTGCCTTTGCAAAAATTTGGATGATAACATCATTGTTTCATTTTTTTTTTACAATAAATACAATAAAGACAATAAATTTACACAGCAAAACATATAAAAAAATCGTTGCCCGGACTCAAGAAACAATGTCATTTTGTTCCCCTTCAGCCGCATAACGAAGAGTTGAGTGTAGGTGCGAGTGGGGCACCATTAAAATGGTTTTTTTTGTATTATTTGTAAATAGAACCGAGCCTAATTATAATGTAATTTAGTTTGAAAATTGGTTTGTGGAGCTAAATTATATCAAGATATGGTTCAGTTCTATTTGAAAATGAAAGAAAGAACCCTATTTCAAAGTTGCCTCACTTCCCCTTACATTATTTTATCACATTCTACTGAACAAGAATCAGAACTAAATAAAATTTAAAATAGGATAAAACCTTTCATGGCAATAGCAACTCATTTTTATAATAAATTTAAAATTATACCAGAAATGTTATTTTAAATTGACCTTTATTCTGTTGTCTTTTGAATGTACTTACATCTTTTATTTGTTTACTTTAAGTTTTTTTAACCTATCAGTACTCCTACCAACGAAGTCTACCGACCAAGTCTATTTCACATTATAATTTAGAAAAGTAGTTTTGCAAATTTGAAATATATTTTGATATTTGTTATTAGTTTGCTAACAATGAAAAAGAGAGGTATTTAATTGGTTAATGAAATATCAATAGGGGAAAGTGGTCTGCCTTTGAACGAAAAATGATGTTCAAAATTTGAGATTTTTTTCAGAGTAAACTACAACATGAGTTTTACTTTGCACTACACCAAAAAATTCTCTTGTTCATTAAGCTTCTATGCTTACCCCATTCAGGACTCGCAAGTCCTCAGTTTTTCCTCGTGAGGAACTTGAAAATGTGATGTCGATATATTCAAAGGCAGCCTGCATGGTCTGCGTTTGAATGTGGTTGGGCAGCCTTTGAATCTTAATTTTTCACTGAGAATATTAGGCCTGTAACATTAAACGGCCCATAATTGATTAGCATGAACCTTAATGATTTAGATTTAGATTTAGATTTATTCAATATATTGCTTTTGAGCTTGCACTCTTGAAAGCTTAATACACAAAAAAATTCCAGAGATACATATAAATAATAAATAAATAAATGAATGTGGTCAGGAAGTATTCTATTGCGCCCACCGGCGTCTGAGTGTTGGTGACCAACCTACTCCAGAGTAAAACGGTGGAAAACTCCTTCTCAGGTTGTATAAGCCATCTGCATCATTAAAGAGAAAAAAAAATCTTCCTGACCAGAAAACGAGAAAAAAAATCAAAGTAAGAAAGCAAGACTACGGCGCCAAAAAGGTTTGGATAAGCCGCCGTTTCTCTTCTTTAGGAAGTTCATTCCAGAGAATAACTCCCTCAACAAAGAGGGAATTGTGAAGAATGCGGCTCCCCGATCTCGGCACGGCGAGGCACGAAGACCTAACAGAAGGACCCGGCACTAGGAACTCCGTCAGATAACCAGGTTGACGACTCAATAAAACCACCACTGTAGTCAAAAGTCATTATACAACAACATTTTTTACACTTTTCTAAAGCACTGTTTTTCACTTGAAAATTTGTAATAAAACGCCATTGAAGTTGACAATTGTCAGTTTGAAACATCCCGGCCGGAGCAAGATAGCATTTTATAAGTATTTGTATGACATTCGTCAGACCCAAGTAGGAGTTCTATTCTGCTCCCGAACAGGAAGCTGTAAGATGTTTTAATTATTTAAAGATAGGATTCAAAGGCACATAACATTAAGATTCAAAGGCTGGCGCAGAGCAATATTTGCAAACTTTTATCATCCACAAAATTTGTCTCATTTGAATCAAAATGTATTTGGAGAAATACCATCCAAGAATAACCTTCTATGACTCACAATAGACGATTTGTTCGAAAAATTATTTTGATTATGAAAAAACACATGAATTGTAGAACACCAAAATTACAGTTTAGAGCTCAGTTTCGTTTTTTGCCATAGCACCTAGAAAATAAGAGCTAGGGTCTGCATTTTTTTTATCACTTGTGAGGATTATGAATAGCTATCTAATAGTTAATAGAAAAAAATTTATGCTTTAAAGAAAAATTAAAAAAATTACAATATTCAAAGGCTGCCGCATTCAAAGGCAGACCACTTTCCCCTAAGATGTTAAAATTTATATTGTTATAAATACCTTTAAGAAAAAGATTAAGCAAAAGGAACAAATATCTATTCTTAAATTTCTCCTGCACGTATTTTTAAAGCTCCATTATATTTTAAATATTTACTTTCTATAATATTTTTTGTTATATTGTCACTTGACAATCTTTGTAATTGCTGAAAAACTAAATATTTTTAAAATACAATATTTCTTATTATTACAATATTACAGTATTAATTATAAATAAACTTAATTTTTTTTTATGTTTCAGAATTGAAGTAAATATTCCAAAAAATTACTGATTATAGACTTTATTATTATATTTAAATAGAGTAATAACTACATCAGTACAGGAGTAGAATTGCAACTCATATTTTGGACTTCTTTAAGCATAGAAATTTCCTTTCCCTAAATTATCTGTTACTGACTAATTCGTAGAGATTGTTATGCTTACAGATCATTTAACATTTTTAAATTCTAATATTTAAAAAGTTTTTGAAATTATAAACAATAGAAAACCTTAAAAAAATTTTTTTTTGCTAAACTCAGAATGATAAAAAAATCTTTTAGAAATTATTCTAGTATATCAATATGACAAATTTATTATATTATAAGGATCTGTTTTATGTAAGGTGTATGGAATGCGATAACTGTTTTGTAATATTGTTATTTAGTTTATGAGAATTTTTCACTATTTTTTAATTGTATACCAATGTAACTAAGGCTTTTAAATATTGTCTTTTATTTATTAAAAAATGTTTTTTTTGTTTGTAAATTTTCTTTTGTAGAGATAAAATATTGTTTTAAATGAAACATAAGTTAAATAAGGGGTCGTAATAATTAAAATTTTTATTAAGTTTTATTTAAAAATATTTTTGTAAATAGTTAACGCCCAATTAATAAAATCTCAATACATACAGATCTTTTTCTCATAGATCCATAGAGAGGGTTTTAGTAAGTTTAGTAAAATTCGTTTGAATGTGGGGCAGCTTTGAAATTGGGATTTTTCACCTATTTTTTAATAAAATTGAGCGTTTTCATGATATATAATTTAGCTGCACAAACAGACTGAGAAGCAAAATTATTTAATATTTATTTAATATATTTAATAATTATTTTATGTTATTCGATAATTTATTTATTTAAAATAATTAAGCTTCTCAATCTGTTTGTGCAGCTAAATTATTTATTATGATAACAGTAAAAAATTTTCAGCCACTTTACCATGATTTTCATTGAAAATTTTACATATACATATAATCGTGCGTACTGATACATATTTGTGTAATTTGTACACATTTTGTCTGAAAACTGTGTAATTTTATGCGAAATATGTAAGAAAATGTACAGAACTGTGTAATCATTCACCAGTTGGTTGCACAGTTTACCTTTACATAAATTTTATCTTACTAAATTTCAGATTACAAGTTTTGCTGAAATATATATTTGAGTAACTTTACAAGAACAATCGTTGTAAAAAACCAAACCAACGATTATCTTTGTAATCTTTTTTACTGTGTACACTATGATATTTCTCAGTTCAATTAAACATTGGAGAAAAATCCCAATTTCAAAGCTGCCCTACTCTAAGTTTGCCATCTCTAAGGCAATATGTAGACACCACATCGACCGGTGTCTTTTTTGGACCGAAACCATTTATCATCAGTTATTATCAGTTACAATATTCATTTACAGTTTCAGCAGCTTGTATTGTATGATTCCCCTTTGATCTTACCAA
Organism: Phlebotomus papatasi; assembly: GCF_024763615.1. Classification (NCBI taxonomy): domain Eukaryota; kingdom Metazoa; phylum Arthropoda; class Insecta; order Diptera; family Psychodidae; genus Phlebotomus; species Phlebotomus papatasi. The sequence goes on from NC_077224.1 coordinate 67,791,221, forward strand.
TCGCAGAGAATGCTAAATGTTTTTCAGATAGTTAATATTCAAGAGATACGAATATAGTAAGAGAGTTGGGAAAAAAATTAACTGTGTAAGTCTACCCTACCCTCCCCTATTATATTCATATTTTATTTTCAACGCTAGCCAGAATTTCAATGCCTTTCATATACAAAAAAAATTCAAAATTTGCAGTTTAGGATCACTCTTCTACTTAGTCAAAAGAATCACTTTAATTAATTAAACTTAAGGAGTTTCTCATTCATCTTTTTGATGGGCAGAAGAAGGAGAAAAATGCCACAATCCTACACATAACAAATGTCTCTTGAAAATTTAAATCTTCTTACACGGCATAAACCCTAAGTTTGGGATATACCACTGCTTTGGGGCGTGAGATGATGGAATGGGGGGCATGGCCAGAAGAAAAGGGTGTCTCTGTGGTTTTCCTTACTAAAACACAGCACTATACCCAATTCGGACAGTTACCAACAGGAAGATATACATATAAATATGCCCATAAGAGGGAATACAATGAATTGGGGATGTCATCTTGGCCAATTTGTAATAGGGGCAAAACCCTTGGCAGTTGTTGGGGTACGAGAGAAGGGCTCCCAGATAGCAGTTGGATCTGTATTTTATCTCAGTGTGATATCATAATCCTTATAGATGGTTTGTAAACACCAAATAAAAGTCCTCCCACTGGGATGTTCAGTTATCATCCTACTCAGCCATTTGTTGTATTTTGCAAATGTTCTTGCCAAGGAGAAACGGTCTACAAAATATAACAAGAGAAAAGTTTCCATTGCTGGACCATAGTGAGAAAATTTTCTCCATCGTCCCACTTGAGTTTCCCGCGACTACTGATACAATGTATTCCCCACCTTCTTCTTGTCAGTGCCCCCAAAAGTTGATGATACTCTAGCCATTTATATTTTGTATGTTTATTATTTGCAAATACAATATAATAATAAATATTGCAATTGCTGAAGGAGAAAAGGAAATGGTCAACGAAACAATAAACACCAACAATCTAATACACAAATATTCTCTTTCTGGTGTCCCATTCTCTGTGAGATTTTTGCACTTCCCCCCAAAAATCTCACCCATTCTCTTTTGCGGTAGTCTAGGGGTATTTTGTCCGAATGGGAAAGCTACATAGGAAAATTGTATATTCGCAGAAGAGAAGTCCATTGTTCAATTTGTGTGATGAGTCCCTTTTCTGCTGTGGCATCGCAACACTCGTTAGATATATCAGCACTAAAGTCCACTGCTGCTACTTTGCTATAATCCACCCGTACCTTTCTCCCGAGATGAGGATTCGCTTGAGGTGAGGTCCTTCTTGGCTCACCCTTTAGACCATGGACTCATTCTCAGCAGGAGAGACTGAGAAGGAAGATGTTTTATGGCGCCAAAAGTGAGAAAACGTGATAATAAACGACTATTTGCAGCAACTCATAATCCCCAAAAAGAGATAAAGACAAAAACCAGTAGAATTCACTGAAACTAGATCTTTGAAAGACGAGAATGATAAAATTTTATATCAGAGAATTACCAGTGAAAGGATTGAAAGGGATGTATCTTCATCTATTTGACGGTATAATATTCAAGATAAGTAGGAGAGGGTTGGTCAGCTTCACTCTCCATGATCTTTGACATACAATTTAAGACTGTTTTACAAAATAATGTTATAGGGGGAAGTGGAGCATCTTTGAATTGGGGAACTTTTGAAGTTGGACTTTTTCTCCTATTTTTAAAACGAATTGAAATTTATTTTAAAGTAATTCAGCTTTACAATTGGTTTGTGGATAAATTATATCTCAATAAAGTTCAGTTCCATTTAAAAAGGGACAGATAATCCTAACCGGCTTATGTAGGTGAGATTCTTAACGTGAGCTAACTCGGAGTGCATGCAAATTCGATTTGGAGCTGAAGTTGGGAGACGCCATTCAGTTATCTTGAATCAAATTCGTGAAATTATACAAATTTTGTATTTAAACCAAAATATCAAGGATTTGGATGAACTGACAGAAAAGTGTTATATGGGTGAAATGTAGACCAGAATGTTCTCTATAATTTTGCCGTAGAACTTGAACTCATCGATTACTCAGAAGCCAAGATAAGCGAGGTTTTTTGTTTCTTAACTCGTTTTTTCATCCAGAGTGCCCCAAGTAGTCATTTGTTGAACTTCAACTATATCAAAGAATTGTTGTATTTTGCGGGACTTTCCATTTAAACCCCTATTTTAAGTGTCTTGGTGGAGTAGAGGCAGTCAAATTGGCATCTGAGTGATTTCAAAGCGTTATTATGGGAAAAATCAATTTTTTCACACTTAAACGGCAAAATCGGAGTGATAGCGTAGTCTGAGTGGAAAATGATGTATGGACGAAATGTAGAGACAAATGTGCTCTACAATTATGTTGAAGTAATCATCAAAATCGGTTCAGCGACAGTCGAGATAATTGAGGTTATGTGATATTGAAATTGGTTTTTCGACTGTGGCGCCCCTGGTGTTGGTCCCACGAAGTTCAAATATTCTAGAAAGTTGTAGCATTTGGTGAGATCTTTCGTTTAAGCCCTCATTCATCAAAATCGGTCACATAGAACCGGAGATATGATTTTTTGAATTTTGTGAACTTTGACCCCTCATATCTCCGGTTCTATTGAAACCACAGCGCACATACGCACCATTTTAGAAACGTCCTAGACTGGACTACAACATACTAAAATTTCATTAACTTGCACATTGCCGTTTTTGAGAAAAGTGACTTTGAATTTCGATGAATTTTGACGCTATCACAGCGCCACCTGTGGTGACTTTTTGAACTTCCATCTGAAAGTGCTCATTGAGACGAAACCAAAAAGGTAAAATTTAGGTCGCTATGTTAGTTAGAACCGGAGATAGAGGCCGGTCAATGTTCGAACTTTGACCCCTTATAGCTCGGGTCAGGGGTTATGGATCGACTTAAGTTTTTTTTTGTTTGATAGGTATAATCAACGGCTACAACATACTAAAATTTCAGCCCGATGCACAATGGAATTTTTGAGTTATTTAACTTATAAGATTTAAAAATTTTCTTTTTAATAATAGCGCCCCTAGCGGTGGTTTTATGAACTTGCGATGTTAGAAGGGGAAGTGGAATTTAACGAGAGCTTTCCAAAAAGCCCTCACTTTTTAAATTCTGACAATTAGAACCGGAGTTATGGTCATTTTAAGAAATTTTTTTTGGACCCTTATAGCTCGGGTCAGGGGGGTCGAGGGACCTTAAGTTGGGTATTGATGGAAAGCTCTAAGGCCCAGCTATAACATACTAAAATTTGAGCCCGCTCGATGCCATAGGGGCGGAGCTATTGAGAAAACAAAAAAAGGGGGGTCTTCAAAATGGCGGATGGAGGGGTGGGGGGTGGGGGGTCAATGCACCAAGTTGCAATTTTCACCCGATATATAACCTTTGCCGCAAACCGCAAGTCGATATCTTTTTTAGTTTAGGAGCTATTAAGCTCCAAAGAGCGGCCGGCCGGCCGGCCGGGAACGTAAAATAGCCACATATATATTCGTGATCAGGAAGTGCTGAAACACATTTTGGCCAAGTTTGAGGTCGATCGGACGACATGAAATTTTGTTAGGATTATAGTAGGTGAGATTGTTAAGAATCTCACCTAATAGAAGAAAAAAAATCACAATTTTAAAGCTGCACCAATTCAAAGGTGCCTCACTTCCCCCTATAGAAGCAAAACTGACTATATTTTGTATAAGCTACAGTTATGATTTAAAAGCGTGAAAAACATTTTTGAATATTTGTTTTTTAAATTTATTTTTAAATAAATTTTTATTTTGAAGGAAACAACGTGCCAATGCCAAGCTATTTGAATATTAAAATAAGTTGTTTTTCAGTTAGATTTATTAAAAACACATGAAACTATCCATTAAAGGTGCTTGAATCGGGGATTTCTTTGTTGTTCGTCGTTGGGTACCTTCAGTTACGACTAGGTCGTCTAGCTTGGAGGCATGCGTTGGAACTCTCGGCTTAATCGAGTTCTTTACCTCCAAATTGTGAAACTCGGGCTTCCGATGACTGGGCGGGGTACCTAGTGGCGGGAATGTTCCTGAAGCATGTGGCCCGGTGAGATCGGGCGGTGCAGGGCTTCGGAGAGTGAGAGTAAGCTTTTTATTTTAGTATTTATTTAATTATTTATTTATTCTTGGTATATTGTTCATATTAAATACTGTGCACTAGTTGGAATTTTCATTATGTATGTATGCTAGTGCCTTTTGGCAGTGTCACGGTCCGAAATCAGCTCTTAGAGCTGAGGACCTGTAGGTGGAGGAGGGCAAAAGAAGGTGCTTGAATCTTAAAAGTTGAATCTTAAAAGATAAATGGCTACACGGGATATGTGCTGTATTTTTCAAGTAGTCAGTATCCACGAGAAACTTGCTGGACTTTAATACTTTAAGGACGATAGGGACACCGGTGTCCCAAAAAAAGTTCTATGGCCTTCTATAGTTATATTTTGCACTATAAAATCAGAAAAGTGATTTTTTCTGACCTTCTTACAATATTCACGTCCTTAAAGGGTTAATTAGCTTAAATGTGTTTTGTATTTGTTTGGAAGAAAAAATTCTAAAAACAAACTTCAGCTGCATGAACTGCCCTACATTCTTCTATTCAAATAATCATGCGTATTGAGCATTCATATATAATAATATTGTGCCACAACAATCCATAAAACTGGGCTCTATTACTGAAACTCATTGGATTTGCATGCCTTCGAAATTCAGAAAAAGAATTTCTTGTTATCTAAAATCTAGAGATTTGAACCCAAGTAATTTGCTTTGTAGATCAAGTGTTCTACCACTTCATCTATTGCCTTAAAAAAAAAAACAAATTTTAAATTAAAAAACTTAAATTTACTTTAAAAATAATATTTAATAATATTCAAAATTAAAAAGAAACATATGATTGAATTATGACAATATTTTGCTTGTTATTTTAATCAAAATTCTCAATGCTTTGTATAGTAAGGGAAGAGCACCAGCCATCGGCAATGTTCCTCGGATCGTCAGGGTATTACCGTATTGTTGTTGCTCCAAATCAAATGAATTTTTAAAAATTATTTAAATTTAATTTAATTTAACTGTCACAAGAATTCATCGTATTAGCTTAGATTTTAATTTATAAATCCTATTCTCGGAGAGACACCTGATTAAATTAGTGACAATCCGAGGTTCAGAATGTAAATTTGCAATTTCACCTAATTTTTATTAATTTATTCTAAATATTGAAAGTTAAAATGCCTAAATATAGTAAAATCAATCATTAATGTACGAACTACCACACACAAAAATACCAAACAGTATTTTGAGGCTTATGTTTTAAAAATTAAATGTGGAGCAAGTCTCTTGGCATTCCGATCCTTGTTCTTCTGTTATGCTTTTTAAGAAAAACAGCGAAAATCCATATTGGATACTTGTACGATATTGTGCCCGCTAAATTGATAGAGGAGACTGGGGCAAAACTTGTCCAAACGCATATTTAATTCTTTCACGAGATCTGAGAAAACTTAAACGTCTTATAATGAGCATATTCTTATACGAAATTTACTGCTCTACAACATTGCAGAAGACTATTTTCCTCTATCTCGAAAGAAATGTGATTTTCGAATCATTTGCGAAAAGGGGATTTTGTGGAGATTCTCAAAATTGTTTGGGCAAATTTTGTCAGTCTTCGAATAATTTGTGACATTTTACTCTCACAAACGTTAAAAATATCAAATAGACATATTTTCATAGGAAATTTATTCCTCTACAACTTTGTCGAAGATAATTTTTCTCTATCTTAACGAGAAATATGCTTAAATTGAGCTAATCAGTATTGATATTTTCTGTAAGCAAAATATTCCAAAAATAGGGCTCAAAATTTCATTATTTTTTATTTTACATAATCCTTCCTCGAACCCTTAAAAATTTGTAAGTTTAAGAAGGTCCATGAAAGGTATCTATGATAAAAATTTCAAGCCTCAGTCTCTTTAATTTTAGAAAATAAGTGAATATTGAAATTTTCGTTTTGGAATATTTACCCCAATCTCCCCTATTTCTCAGCCAGCTTACACTTAGAAAAAAAAGAGGGTGCGATTAACATTTTTTCCTCATAACATTAACACTTTTTAGGTGTAAAAATATATCAACATTTTTTAATGTTAATTTTACACCTTTTTAAGGGTAAAATGGGTAAAATTAACATGAAAAAAGGATAACTTTAACCCCTAATACACCTAAAAAGGGTATTATTTACACTGATTTCGGATCAATACTGCAGGGTAAAATTAACATTTCCGGAATGTTATTTTAACTTTTTCGGATTTCTCTCAGTGTAATTTGATTTGATTAAATTTGGATATTTTTGTAAGATCTTTTAATTCTGAACACGACTGCATCGGTCACGATCGGTGATGGATCGGTAACGTAACAGTAATAGCCTTTTTTTTAAAAATACTGTTTTCCGTATTTTTTTCAATCTTTTGACCCATATAAAATTCAAACGGTAAGAGATATCAACTTCCGGTCTTCGATGACCCCTACTCAAATGACATTATCACGAAAGTAATCTCTTTATTTTTCCCCCTCCCCTTTCATGCGTTCCCTATATACCTAAAATACGTCAAAAATTAGGTTTTTCTAACTTTGGAAAAAATTGGCCCTAACCATTTTAAAGATTTTTGGATATGTTTTGTAGTTAGTCCTGCTGAACATTTCGTTCTTAGGCTCCTTTCACCGGAAAAACCTCCATCTTAGATTATTCAGGTCAAAGGCCTAATTTTCACCCGATTTGGTCCATTAATTAATTAAAAGGTTAATGATTTTTTGAAATCCTTCTTCTTGAACAATTTTCAACTTCAATATGGTTTTATGATGATTTATAGACAAATTTAATTTTACAGTAATTATATATGCACCCGAAAAAATTGTGAAATGGAATATAAGGCAGAGCTCCTTCTCGGGAGTTTGAGCAGCTTGCAAAGCCTCAGACGCTTTGCCACTCCTTTAGTTAGAGTATTCAATGCTTTAAGTTCCAGAAATTCACTTTTAATCCAACATTTCATGCAAATATCTACATATTATATTCTTTATTATTTTTATGTTTCTTTGAACATTCATCGTACTTCCAATCTTGCCAACCTTTAAGAAGATGATACATTTACGATTTTAATCATTTTCCTAAAACCGATATTCTTACAGTTTGTTGGATACCAAAAAAATTAAATAAAAATTAGTTTTCAAGTTTATTGAGAAGTAATTAAGTTAATTTTCCGTTAATCTCAGTACGTACCGTAACTTTGCTTTTAGCAGAGACACAAACATGGTGCTATAAAAATCGCTGTCTGACAAATAAAATTTTCTTGTGTCTGTGCTTTTATCTGCAATTATATTCTTTACGTAAAAAAGAGAAAGTTAAATACAATTTTTAATTTTGGACAGTAAAACTATTAGAAACAAGTGTTAGTGGATTGATTAATTACGTATTTCATATCGATTTCTATAGTAGGGGGAGGCGGGACACCTTTGAAATTGGGATTTTTCACCAAATTTTAAATAAAATTGAGCCTTATCATGATATAATTTAGCTGCACAAACAGATTAAGAAGCTAAATTACATTATGATATGGCTCAGTTCCACTTAAACATAGGAGAAATATCTCAATTTTAAAGGTGCCCCACTTCCCCCTACCAGTTTATGTGTCTTCGCTTAATGTTTTTAGTTTTGGCTCAGCAGATTGGTCAGTATTTTTGTAAAAAGGAAAATTTATTGAAATATTATTGGCAACGAGAAAATTAAGAAGTTATGAACTTCTTTAACATTTTATTATATATTTTACCGAGTTTTTCTTTAGTTTTCATAGATAATGCACCTTTTGAAATACATTGTATTGAATGTTACCGTATTTTTTTTTGAATAGTTTCCAGGATATACGTATATATATAACAATCCTTAAATGTCCTATAGTAAAAGTTTTGCTGAAATGAGAGAAATATTGGCTCTTTTGCCTTTTGTCCAGAGTGTATAGAGGAAATCGATATAGAGACGAGTGATTGTGAGAACCCCAATTTAGATTTTCTTCCGACAGGATCCTTAAATGGAATTTTCCCCCATAGTGTCCCCAAAGTATGACTGTGGGTTGTGGACGATGTGGGTGGGTTCTCTAGAAAAGCAGAGTTCACCATAATTTTGAGATTTGATTTTAGTGCTTGGGTTGGGTGACTTTTGGATTGGCAAATTCAGAGACACTCATGGTGCAAAATCCAACAAAAGATATGAAATGATGTGGGTTGCTGTAGGATAGGGAATGGGGGTGTTGTGTGGTTTGGGGTCCTAAAACTAAAATAGTCAAAGTTTGAAATTGAACTGGCGATATATGAATTTTCCTCGGTATTATCGCAGAAACTAAGGAACAGGGATGATGGGGGATTGGGGAGGAGTTGTTGGGGATGAAGTGCATGAGAGTTTCAGCAACTCTAAAGGGAAGATGTGAATCTACTTAATTTGTAAATGCAAATATTAGACTGCTTCTGGCTGGTGTTGTCAGTGGTGAAACTATTTTGTATCTCTGCTGCACTATATAAATGAGACTTTGTAATCAAATTTATTTCTATTGCTGTGGAATATAATGCTTAAGAATACACTGTGTTTATTTGTCTATTCTTCATTCAATATTCTGCTTTTGGGGTGGAGAATAATATTTCTAGAAGAAATTAAATAAATTGTATAAATAAATTTATGAAATTTGAAAAATTCAATTGAAGTTAAAAATGTATAAGGATTATGGAAGCTAAGGAAAGATTTGCTATTTTGAATAAAACGACCCACATTAAATATGCAGAATTATCATTTGAGGAGTCTTTTATGTCCATTGCCATCACCCTAACTTCATATGGCATTCAACACTGAAGAATAATTAATCCACATCCCACACTCTTAGGGAGCATTCAGCAAAACTTAATATGTAAACGACTAAGAATATCGCATTATTTCCCATCAGGAGGAGGAGGTTGGGGGATTTTCAGGGTGAGACTAGAGCTTTTAGAGACATGCACAATAAAATGAAATGAAATTCCATTTTCTCATATATATGAGAACGCTTTAGAGCTAGGGTTTGTTGGGGTGGTTGGGTGCTGTAAGAGGGGAATATGAAATTCCGTTTCCTTAGAACGTGATTATTTCGTCGACTCATCTTTATGCAAAATAACACACAACGAAGAATAAAATGACAGTCAGACCAAGGACTTATATATCTCTTCACTCTCATTATGCCCACCTACCCCTCCTCATTCTCATCCAAACAAACTTCCTCTGGCACCAGAATTCTCAGAGAAGCACCAAGTGTGGATTCTATGTGAAATAGAATAAGGATTTTATGGTACCAGGGGTTGAAACTTTGCAAACCACGCCTTGCTTAGTAACCCCTAAATAATAACTACACACCACCCCATCCAAAATATCTATGTAAGTTTCACAGCTATTGCGTCTGAAGATGGAGATATAAGACCCTCTTTCTTCTATTCGCTACTCAGCCACTCCGAACGACTTTTGCCACACACCCTTCGTCAGCCTGAATAGCTGAAGGGATATCCCGTATGTCTTTAATCTCTTTCTGGGTACTTTTTCTTTCCTCACCAACTGGGACATTTAAGGTGAAAGAAACCCTTCGTTCGATTCACCCTCTCTGAAAGCAGACGCAATGTCCGGGATATTAATCGAGGGGTATTTAACATGCAAATAAGGAGGCACAAAGAATTAATGTTGATTTCAAGCAACACCAAAATTATTTGCAAACAGTTTTATTTTTATCTCATTAATAAGCAAGAGATGTCAAGCAGAAATTTCTTTTTAATCCATAATAGTAATTAATATGCTAAGACAACTATTGGAATTTACATGATATTATTTATTTAAAATATAAAGATTTGGCTAAAGTTTAAAGGTTTCAAATTATTTAGTACGACAAATGTTTTTATAAAATCAATTTTTAACGAATGTCATATCATTTTAAAACGAAATGATCCCATGAAGACTCTCTCTTTTAATTAGCTAAATAATTCAAGATTGTTTCTGACATAACTTAAGGTTTAAGAGTCTGTACAGACCGGAGGATCATCCAACAGAAGTCTTAGCGTAATTCTAAGCAATAAATTATTAAACAATTTTTTCTATAAATAGGGGAGACTGGGGCAATAAGTCACAAAACGGATATTTCTTTTTTAAGCTACCCCAGTGCCCCAGAAATTTCTAATTAGCGCAGTTTTATAGAAAATTTACTGCTCTACAATTTTGTTTAAGTAATTTTCCTATATTTTGTAAGGAAATACATTTATCAAACTGTTGTTTAAAAGATAATTTTGTGACTATTTCTCAAAAATGCTGGGGAAAATAGTACCAGGCATAGAGTATTATCACATTTTGATTTGTTTTATTACGGGCTTCCCTAAATTAAACAAAAAATTACAAGATGATATATATTCATAGGAAATTTATTCCTTTACAACTTTGTAAAATACCGTTTTCTCTATCTGAATGAGAAAAGCGCTTTTCAAGCTATTTCAGAATAAATCACACAAGAGGCTGAAAATTGTTTAATCAATGCAAACAACAAGCGGTGAGACATGGCAATAACGTTTTTTCCAAAACTTTTGTTACTTTGGCCCCAACTGGCCATTTAATAAAAGTATTTCTAGAGAAAAGAATCTTTGTAAAATTCTAAAATAGTGGCTTCGTATTCAAAGAATCAAAATCATTTAGGAAATATTCATCATTGCTTAAATTTTGGAAAATAAGTAAGTAAAAATTGATATCTGCTGTAAGGAAAATATTTCAAAAATAGGGCTTAAAAATTTCATTTTTTTTAATTTTTGCCCCAGTCTCCCCTATTCCTTAGAAACCGTCTTCTGGTTAAACCTTAGGATCATACAGATTCTTACGTTCTAACATATAAATTTTATAAATAACTTTCTCACATGAATTTTACATTTTTAAGCTGACAGTCGTTAATTTTCTGTAAATTAAACCACTGATTAATTCAGAATATCGACAGTTAAATCAGCATTTGTTATAACCTCCTTATGACAGTTTTTCAGGAAACAAAAATTTAGTTCAGCTTTATTTTTATTAAAAATGAGCTCTGAATGCGTTACTTGTGAATCAAAATAAAGAGGAAGGTAATACCGTAGATGCGAGTGACTTTGTCCCTCCACTGTTCGTAAGCTCTTCTTTAATTCTAATAATTCAGAATGGTTCTCATCGATCGGACATGGTAGATTGCATTGATAAAAACAATGCTTAAGTGCTAAAATTAAATAAAAGGCTTACGAACAGGAGGGGGACAAAGTCATCCACAGAGGATGAAGTCATCAGTATCTATGGTACTAATAAACTGTGAGTTAACTCGAGAAAATATTTATAAAATTATTTAAAAGCTAAGATATAAGAGATATGTCAGAAAAAAACACAATAAGATTTAATCGTATCTTCTATCGTTTATAAAACCGTAACTTCAAATGTATGGAAATTTTGATAGTCACAATATATCAAAATGCACAATATCAATTTTAATTATTCTAGTGATAAAAAGAACATTTATTAAATAAAATTAGCTAAATAAAATATTATCTATCCTAAAAGCTAATATTTTACGAGTTGTGTTGCATAAATTTTGTGTTCCGTGTCTTTGTTTCGTTTTGAATTTGTGAAAGATGGGAAGGGAGTATATGTACGCATTTTTGTTACAAATTAATATTCAATTAAAATGATTTACTTCTGCATTATTCACAGTGTCTTTGCATATTTGAAAAATATGTATGTGTTATTAATAAATACAATATTATAATTTTTCTGAAAATTACAAGAAAAACAAGTGAGCTAAAGAAGTTACGACTAATGCTGATTATTGAAAATTTTGTATGAAAATTTGTCGTAACTGTACTAAAAATGTAAGTTACGACAAAAACTGATAAATTTTTATTTAATTGCACTTATGATATTTTTATTTAAAATATTTTCTATTAGGATTAAAAGAGTTTCTTTTTCTTTAGTGTATTAATAAGCAAAATTACGTAGATTCCAAATATGTATATATCTAAAAATCGCAAAAATGAAGTTACGACAAATGCTTATTTAACTGACGATAAGTCTTTAATATTCGTTATCAGGGAAATGAAATATGTAGAAATATTGTTATATTTGATTGTTAAAAACGTATAATAATGTCAAGAAGTCCCTGACAAGTGGCCTGCAGAGTTGAAGCCATATTTACATACTTATGAGTTGGCTTCAATTAGCTCCAATAAAGTCAACTTGTAATGGACTTGAATGTGTATAATAAAATTTTAAGCATTTAATAAAAAATCTTGTATGTAATATAAACAAGTACCAAAAATTAAGATTTTTAAAAATGCGCTAATTTGGTTCAAAATAGAGGAAAGTGCCCATGCTTGATACCATTGGAAGCTTTGTAATGACTAAATTTTTCCTTTGTTTTTCAATAAATGTGACTCAGCAATATATTTTAAAAACTGGACACTTTCCCATAGTTTTTAAAATATGGTTTCAATGAGTCACATATTATATTGTGAAACATAGAAAATTTAGTCATTACGAAGCTTCTAATGGTATCAAGCATGGGCACTGGGCACCTTCCCCTAAATATTGACGCTTTGGAAACTTAAAAATTTTGCGCTGTTAACCCCTCGTTGAAATGTTACTTAATGAAATTAAACAAATAAGCTGAGCGAAATCGAGTGATGTCACCTTAAATCTATTTTAATTAAACATCCCTTTTGTTGGGTATTTTCTCAAAATCAAGTTAATTCAATATTACGAGCGGACAAGAAGAATATGGGACAAATGGGATTCAAATACTAAAATATATTAATGAAATTTTGCGGTGAGACTGGCAATTAGGTGATGTCTTGTCAGTGCATCATTTTGTATTTTGATTTAGTGGCAATTTTACTCAGCACAGAATCACATTTTGTGTCCTCTCAGGGACTTGTGGGTTGAATTGAAAGGGTTCTGACAAGTGGAAAGAGGGGGAAGAAAGGTACTGGAAGCAGAAGACGCTGGTGCTGAAAGTGCTGGAGAGACTCTTATTGAACCGTTCGTCCTGATTCTTGGAAGCAAGAGGGAGAAAAGCTCTGCAAGAGACGAAGCGGTTTGTGTGAAGGAGGGGAAAGAACGTCCAAGCCACCCAGGACGCTTCGAGAGGGTAAGTGGATGGGCGTGTGAGCTGCTGGCATTCCTCAGAAAGGCGATCGATATTCTGGGAAACGAGTGGAGAAGAACGAAGCAAGAAGACTGTGTGGCGCAGGAGAAAACGTCTCTGAGGCGGTCAGCATCCAACACCCAACTCCGGATTCGTTCTTCACCGAACCCCAGGCATGTGAGATGCTCATGTGGCCATCTATAAATTTATACATGAGCATCTCTGAGACAAGGGGTGGACCGGGAACGAGGACCAGGGGTATATTGAGTGTTGGAAAGTTTCACTATTGTAGTCAACTCTACGCTATAAGGAATCCCTCAAGGATTGCGAAAATTTAACTCAGTGTTGGACACTTGAGGATGGCATGGGGGGATGGAAGTTTTCCATTGTATGGTGAATCCCTCGACCCAGAGTGGGAGGGTTTTCTCCAGTTGCCTGAGTATAGATGTGAGGATCCGGAGAATGCTGTGGGACTTCTTCTCTTCATCCACTTTCGGTTTGCTGAACATAATAAACGCCAGAACATTTGCTTTTTGCCCAAAGTGAAAGGATTTGATTTATGCTTTTTGATACCTACTCAATAAGAACTTCGTTTTCCTTTACCTTTCTTGGGTCAATTGATTAATTGGTTTGTGATGCTTCTCACTTCGTCTGTTCTTTCCTCTAGCATCACCAAAGCTTCCCAAATCCTAAACCTTTCATCAAAATGTTCTTTTTCTTGCATCGCTATAATGTGGAAACAATTAAGTTTTTAATTATGTAATTTACAGAACATCGTAAAGGGTAGGGGAATCTGGGGCAGTAATTAGTAGGGTAGATGTAAACACTGAAATTTTTTTAAATTAAATATTGGACTACAGAAGATCATACCTATATGAACTCGTAGATACTATAGGGATCCTTGTCCACTTTAGTAGTCGAAATAAGACTAAGTAGTGTAGAAATAAAAATTAGTGTTTACAACCAGTGCTGACCAAAATTCCGAAAGCCTAATTCCGAAAACGTAAGATCCAAAAAGCCAAAGTGCTGTACGCCAAAATCTAGAAAGCTCAAATCCTGAATGGTCAAAAGCTTGAAAGGGGCGAAATTATATTAAGAACAATGTTTGGAATAATTTCTCCAAACGCAGGAAATTCCCTTGGCTTTCAGTAAGTTCGGGTACGTATGTTCGGGAGTAGCTATTACACTTTAAAGAATTAGGGATTTTGGCTTTCGGAATTTGGTCCCTTCACGATTTTTGCGTTATGGGTTTTGGCTTTTACGGATTTTGATCCAGTCGGGATATTGGCTATTCGGTATTTTAGCCTTTTCGAGATTTTGGTCTTCGGGACTTTGACCGGGACCCGTTTTCAACTATCCCATGTCTTACTTTTGCCCCAGTTTCCTCTATATTATTAGGCAGTTTATATATTCTTATTTTTTTATTCAAAAATTTCAGATTAAATAATTTAAATTGAAATTAATTGCAGTTATTAATATTTATCGAGAAGAATTTCCATTAAGGGTAATTGAAAACTGGAAATTGATATTTCTAACCGTTTTAGTGTCAATCCGGTAACAAGTAGAGTGCGAAACGGATAAACACCTCAGAAACTATAGAAATCTAAAATTCTACTGAAATCTGTTTTTTTGAAGTGTGATGACTCTTTTTGAACCATACACTGAGAAAAAATACTTTTTTCCTCATAATTTTTACACTTTTTAGGTGTAAAAATATATCAACATTTTTTAATGTTAATTTTACACCTTTTTTAAGTGTAAAATTAACATGAAAAAGGATAACTTTAACCCCTAATACACCTAAAAAGCATAATATTTACACCGATTATGGATCAATACTGCAGGGTAAAATTACCATTTCCGCAATGTTATTTTAACTTTTTCGGATTTTTCTCAGCGCAGCAATTAAATATTATGAGCCTACTTTTTGTACTGTAGTTGCGGATGACTTTGATAGCCCCCTGTTAGTACACTGAGAGAAACCCGAAAAAGTTAAAATAACATTCCGGAAATGTTTATTTCATCCTGCAGTATTGATCCGAAATCGTTGTAAATATTATGCTTTTTAGGTGTATTAGGTATTAAAGTTACCCTTTTCATGTTAATTTTACCCCTAAAAAGGTGTAAAATTAACATAAAAAAATGTTGATATATTTTTTACACCTAAAAAGTGTTAAAGTTATGAGGAAAAAAAGTTAATCGCACCCTTGTTTTTTTCTCAGTGTAAGCTTTTCTTCATTTCTAGAACTTAAAGATGGTTTTTACCGATCAGACATGGTATATTTGATCGGTAAAGACCATCTTTGAGTTCTAGAAATAAAGAAAAGCTTACGAACAGGGGATGTCAAAGTCACCCGCACTTACAGTATTTTGTATTTGTCAATTTAATTATTTTTGAATGTAATAAATGCTTTGTTTTTAATATAACACATTCAGAACACATTTTTGTATGGTAGAATTTCTTACTATAACATTTTTTAAAAAGAATTTGATTATTAAGCATTTATTAAAATACAGCTTAAATTAAATCTCAATTGTCTAACAAATAAAAGAGTAAAATCGCCGCAGACAAGAGGGGTTGATATGAATAAATCGTAAATAAATCAAGAAAAGAATATAGGGTAAATCGTCTTACACACCTTTAATTTGAATTGCAAAATATTCCTCAACTCACAATTGCACGGTTTGAATTGTTACAGCATTTCATATATCTCTCTATTTTTAGGGCTGAGACGGGGGTATAACCCTTAATAGACGACTAACCCCCATTTGGCGATAAGTTCCAGCCTCTTTTTAAATTAAGCCATTATTCGTTAGCAAATTGCCATGTCATTTCCGTTTAATCGAAATTACTTTTCCATCCATGAGCATAGAAGTTTTCCTCGGTGCTTGGGAGGAAATATTGTGAATGTCACTACATGATTCATATTATAATGGTATACACTTTACATTGGAAAATTGGAAAAGATGGTTTGAGGTAAAATTCAGCGAAACGTGAAAAAGATAGCGCAAAATGATACACTCTCTGAAGAAAGTGACAGATGATTAATAGCATGGTGAGCTTTGGCCTTTCCCAGTACATAATAAAAGCTTCCTCCTTCAATGGCTCCTGGACGTGTAAAGCGTATGCATTGTGGAAGTTTTTGAGCTTGAACTGGACCATTCTATATCCTGGCTTCGGTAGGATACACGTGATGGGAAAAAGGATCCCACACTCTGGCTCTTTGGGTTTTCTAACCGGTGTATTCATGACTATATAGAGATATTTATTTACAGCAACACACATAAATTGTGGATTCATCAATGTCACTCGTATTTAGTGAGATATACGGCTTCGGGAGGATGGTGAATGAGGTTTTCGTAAATGTACACCATTGATGTTAAATCAGAAAGTGTACAAAACTCACACAATATCCGGTAATTAACGAAGAAAAGACATGTAATCAGTTTATGACGTAGTGGCTTTTTCCTTCCACCCACCATGGACCCTGAAAAAGAACCATCATTCGCCAAGATACGAGCAATCACAGGAAATTTGCCCGGGCATAGTCCTACAACTCCCCATCCCATACTACATATCTTTGGCATGGAAAATTTTCAGCATGTGGGTTTTGGGTCTTGAAAGGCTTTCCCATCCTCCCGGTTCCTACATTTATTATACTGGGAGAATATTCGGAAACCGAGAGGATTTCAGGCTTCTTCCTCAAACATTCTGACACTATAGCGAATTTCTCAACTATTTCATTTTCCTCCGAAAAATATTCATATTGCCGCAATAGATAAAAGTTTTTCTCTTGGCTTTTCATTATATTCTTAGTGTGATTTAAGAGTTAGAAATTGTTAAATTGATAAAATAGATGTATTCAAAGTTTATGAGGCTAAAAATCGATATTTTGAACATTTATTTAATTCTTAATAATATAATTGCAATTACAGTATAACAATTCTAATGAGTAAGACGGATTTTGAAAATTAGATGAAATTAACTAGTTAGACTTCTAACACTGAGAGAAATCCGACAAAGTTAAAGTTATATTCAGGAAATGTTTTTTTTTACCCTGCAGTATTGATCCGAAATCGGTGTAAATATTATGCTTTTAAGGTGTATTAGGGGTTAAAGCTACCTTTTTCATGTTAATTTTACCCGTAAAAACTGTAAAATTAACATTAAAAAATGTTGATATATTTTTACACCTAAAAAGTGTTAAAGTTATGAGGAAAAAAGGTTAATCGCACCCCCGATTTTCTGAGAGAAAAACGGGGGTGCGATAAACATTTTTTCCTCATAACTTTAACTCTTTTAAGGTGTAAAAATATATCAACATTTTTTAATGTTAATTTTACATCTTTTTAAGGGTAAAATTAATATGAAAACGGGTAACTTTAATCCCAAATACACCTAAAAAGCATAATATTTACACTGTTTTCGGATCAATACTGCAGTGTAAAATTAACATTTCCGGAATGTTATTTTAACTTTCTCTGATTTCTCTCAGTGAAGTTATATGGATAAACCTTAGGGGAAGTCTTTCAGGGGATGTGTGACTTAAGACTGGCTATTAAAATATATTGTTATAGATATATATTCATTAAAGGAATATGAAAAAAAAGCTGTGAAGCGTTCGAAGTCTGAATGTGTGCGAGACCTGAACGCCTTCCTTTAGGTCTAAATACTGTAATTTAAGGTTTTAAACACTTAACTATTGATTGATTGATTGATTTTTAGTATAGGAGAGATCTGGGCAGAATTATGTAGGG
This sequence comes from Phlebotomus papatasi, assembly GCF_024763615.1. Lineage (NCBI taxonomy): Eukaryota > Metazoa > Arthropoda > Insecta > Diptera > Psychodidae > Phlebotomus > Phlebotomus papatasi. The sequence goes on from NC_077224.1 coordinate 67,809,218, forward strand.
GTAGAACTGGATAGTGAGATCTTAAAGTTTTCTATAACAAGAATATTGAGCAAACCGGTAATTACTAAGAGTAAGAACTGTTCTTCATAGTATTTGAGATACTTATCAATCTGATTCAAAGGTTTTTTTCTTGTAAAAATTATACGCAAAGAAAAATTTTATTTCTGGCTAATTTGCCCCGGTTTTCCGTAAATTCTATTTTTCTTATTATTTTGCGCCATATAAAAATTCGTTTTTAAGTTGAATAAAATTTGGCTATGGATTTCAACTGTCTTGGAAATTGAAGGCAAATTATTTTCGAACATTTACTCTATAAAAATTGGGAAATAACTAAAAAGCAGTAAATTGTGTTAAAAATATTAATTTTGTTATTAAATGTCTTATATAATAAAATATATTTCTGTATTTAAATTTCATTTTCACAATGGCTAAAATAATAAAAAAATTAGAATAATAAGAGGATACGATTCAACTAAAATATTAGATCCAAATATTTATTACATGTTTACAAGTCATTTATTGTCAGGTAATTTCTGGTATTTTTTCGTCATTGACCTAGAGTAAATTAAGCTAATTCAAAACCTGCTTCAAATGGAAATTTTTCGCTACTCCAAATGGAAACGTCACTGTTTTCCTAATAAATACAGTACTAAATTGCTATATTTATATATTTTCTATACCTCAGTTTCATTATTTAGTTAATTTTGCTCTAAATAAAGTGAAAACCATTCATATTCACAAATTTTAATTTGCTAATTTCTCAGAAAAATTAAAAGTGTACCTTTTCACCATCCAATTTTTCATCGATCGACCATGTTTTCCAATTAAAAACACAATGAGGTGATTGTTGTTTATTCGTCTTGTTTAACATTTATATCATATTTCTGGCTAATTTTAGTTAAATTAAGTGCTAATCTTTATTGTTAACGGTACGTGAAGTTTTCAAATAAAATAATTACCTATTTCGTGAACAAAAAGGGTTTTTCTGAAGTATCTGCAAATGCTTCAATAAGGAAACCCCGGAAATATGATTTTTTTGGAGAGATTTTCTTATTTTTTTTAGATGGGAAAGGAGAAAAGACCAGGAATAAGAACAAATCCTGCACTCAAGAGCAACACAACAAGGTGTTGGAAGCCTTTCGTCGCGGTTTTACTTACATTGTTTGTCTCCAATTAGAAACATTCCCTTGTCTCCATTTGGATTAATATGTTTCCTATAGAAGCATTTTACGCTAGCGTATTTTTATTGTATTTAAGAAGTTTTCAAATCATATCTGAAGAATTTTCACTAAACAGTAACGACAGTAACATTCTAAAAGAGTCAAGGTGCAAATTTATGTAATGCTCTTCAGAAAAAAAATGAACTTAATGTGTTGAATCTTCTGTCAAAGTTAAAGCGTCTTGAAATGGTTTTGAATTAGGACATTTACTCTAATTCTTAGAAAATTAATAAAATATTATTAAACCTTTTATTAATGAGTGAAAAACTTTGAAAAGAAAAAAGAGAAAGTTAAGTTTGTGAAGAATAATTACTAAGAATTTAACTGCAGCTATCGTGCCACTAAAGAAATTTCACAAGTATAATATTTAAGTTTAAGGAGTTTCGCTATTATACCGGCTTCAGACCTAAGGCTTAGTTATATGGAATAATTGCTCTAATTTCTTATCAATCAAAATTTGTTGGAAAAATTTTACTTATGGCGCTAGCACACCTTTTCAATTGAGTGAAATTCAAAAGATTGAAATTCTACCTCTTACTCTTTCAAACTGAAATCAGATATAGCTGTCTCTTTACGTCAAATGAAATTTCAAATTGAAATTGAAATTTTCATTTGTCAGAAAGAGACAAACATATCTTATTTCAGTTTGAAAGAGTAAGAGGTAAAATTTCAATCGATTGAATTTCACTAAATTGAAAAGGTGTGCCAGCGCCATTGGAATTGGATTATTAAAGGTGAATGACCTATTAGGCTCCCAAAAAGCAATGAAATTGCTCGCTATTTAGTATTTTGAGACTTTCGGGAACTGGGCTAAACCTCTAGTCTGAAGACCGCTTTACAGAAGTAACTATACTTGGGGATCACTAAAAGGGGGCCAGTTGAAGTCTTAAGAGGTCTATATTTCGGTAGTAATATTGAGAAGACTGAGAACGTGTTTCCCAATCTATAGGGAATGGTTGAATTTGTTGGAAAAATTATCGAATACTGGACAAGTGTGAACCGGTTCCAAGAGGTTTAGAATTGGTTATGAACCGGTGTTTAATTGTCATACATTCTTCTTTATTCAATTGCATTAATCTTTCTATATTTTTGACTAATTTTCTGGGTGATATATGAATTGTTTTAGAAATGCTTTTATTTGGTGGACGTAGCTTTAAAATCATGAGTTCGAGCAATCGTCGAAGCTGCGATGCTTTGTCTCTACTTTTGATCTGTTCTTCCTTTTTTTCTAAGTTACCTTCATGCGTTTCAAACTTTATGTTAAATGTGTTAAGCAACGTGCTTAGAAAAGACATCCAATCATGTTTGGGTTTAAAGACGTGATAATTCATTTATCCCTTAACTGTTCCATCTACTCATAATCCTATTTACTGTCTTCCATGGATGTACTTTGAAAACAGCCACCTTCATTCGTGGGGTTCAGGTAATAAGTATAGGGCTCGTCAAAGTGATGTGGCGTCTAATCAACCATATTTACAAGCTATACCATCAACCCCAAAGACTCCTTCTCCCTTGTACTTGTGTACTTGTTACTAAAGGGAACCATTTCGTATGTACGGGAGCTTATAGCTTGGGTTGTAGTCATTATTGACTATCCTCCACCAATCCACACTCCCCAGTCCCTCCATAAACTGACAGATAACCGCTGGGTAAATGGAGGTAGGTAACAAACTATGTTACATGAAGTTTTATAGTTTATGCTGTATTATAGTTTATCGTTTCACTCCACCCGAAAGAACCAACGATGGGTACAAGATCCTTGGACCCTTCCAATTCCCCCATTATAACCAAATGGCCAAAATCTACAACCCCTTCCCCATAATGTATATAACACAATACGGATCCGATGGGCAAAATGGGTGGGTGGGTGCTGTTGTATAAGAGAGTTTATAAACCTCAATTGAAGCGACCATTTTCCTCCTCTTCGGCACTTCTTCTTTATACCAAAAACCCTTCTCGTCCGAAAGTGGAAGGAAATAAACCCTGCGGGTGTTTTCTGGAAGATACTCTTCGGGAGAAACACTAAGCCGGTACCATACCATCCCCCTTTTCTGCCTTTCTATCGTCTAAGTTTGTGTTTGCTCTATTCACAGTCCATCTCACTCTGTTTTTCAGGCATCTCAGGCTCCTTCATGCACGCAATTTATTATGCCCAGAGTGCTTCAAGATAGCTGACGTGGGTGTACTGACCCACCCCTTACCCTTATCTCAACTCTTAGATTTTAGTCGTGGTCTCCATGGTAACCCCGACCAAGACGAAACCCCTAAGCATATCTAAAGCAGGCAAAAGGGGTTGAAATGGATGGGAGAAGGACTGAAGGATTTAATTAATATCGGGGCATTTCAAACAAATTTCATTTGGTTATCGTTCTAGAGAAACTCAATGAGACACAATTTCATCAAAATACACGCCTGTATGCCTTTTATGATCTCTCTGTGCTTATAATTGAAAATTTTCCTTCAACTATCACCCTCAGAATTCCCTTTTGAGATGTGCAGAGTTTCCAGGCTTGAGAGATTTCTAACGACATCTCACAAGGAATTTGGCCAAAGTGCAGGGGATGCTAACAACTGGACACTGTGGGAAATGTGTATAAAGAAACGAGTTTTTTTTTGGTCCATAAGACTAGCGTATCAATATTAAATGGACAGTTGAGATTTTTCTGTAATGCGAATAAATTACACATGGCACAGAATCCTTTTGTCTGCCTCTCCTTGAGCATCCCTTTAAGACTGACCAGGGAGGGTGAAAAATTTCTTGAATTACGAGTTCTTGGCACATGTGAAATCTCACCCCTTACAAGCAATAATTTACTTTTAGGTTTCTTGGGATATATTCATCTCTATAAATATTTCTGCCTACGTAACAATTTATTATTTATTAACATTTTATACAATTTTCGATAAATAAGACAAATTTAGAATAATTTTCTTTAAAATTGATTGTATTGTACGACTGTTTCTACAAGACAATTAAAGTGCTTTAAAAATGTGAAAGTGTTAGAATTAATTGTCGTATTAAATTTGTGGAATCCAAAATTTCATTACAAATGTACAAAAAAATTTAACGAAATTAAAATATATTAATACACTGAGAAAAAAGAGGCTGCGATTAACTTTTTTCCTCATAACTTTTACACTTTTTGGGTGTAAAAATATATCAATATTTTTTAATGTTAATTTTACACTTTTTTAAGTGTAAAATTAAAATGAAAGAAGGGTAACTTTAACCCATAATACACATAAAAAGGGTAATATTTACACCGTTTTCGGATCAATACTGCAGGGTAAAATTAACATTTCTGGAATGTTATTTTGACTTTTCGGATTTCTCTCAGTGTAATCAAATTATTATAAATTAGTATAAATTATTTTTATTTAAAAATTACTAATTTTTTTGTATACTAAACTGAAAAACCAGGGAGAGTAATTTCCATAATTTCTATTATTAAAGACTAATAAATAGTATTTTTTAATTTATTTACTTATTTGAATAATATTCCCTTCAAGATTGAGTTTTAATTAAAGATTTGCATGGATAATGCAGATGATTCTTACAGACTGAGAAAGAGTTTTCTACTATTTCTATTCTGGGGGCTAGTTTCCAAAGATAAGACGATGATAGCCGCTATTAATCAAACTTGAGTTATCCAGTTAAATTGAGATTGATTTAATTGTGAATTTAGAATTTTCGTCTTGCAATTTTAAATTTTCTTTGAATTAATTTAAGGTTAATAATAATAATAATAATGCTGGCACAACATTCCATGAAGGAACTAGGCCTTCCCACAAGGGGATTTCTAAACATGCATTATTATTTTATTTTTTTCTTGTACAGGATGAGGTTGTCAGTCCCATGACCGTGGAATCAAGTGCACTGAAGCTCACTGGATGCAATCCGAACACCTTTAATACCAGAAAAATTCCTGGTGACATAAAGGGGATTCGAACCTGGGACACTTGCATCATAGAGCGAGTCCTCTACCACTTGACCCATTGAGTGCCTAATTTAAGGTTAAACTGTCCAAAATCATTTACATACTGATCGAATTTACATTTTTTGTTAAAAAAGTCTAAGTGTTTAACTCTTTCGCGTCTTTAGGGTCATATATGACCCGGGGAAAAAAGTTTCTTTTTGGCTATTTACATTAATTGAAATCTAACTGGAGTCTTGAGAAAATGAGCCAAGAATCTTACATCTTTCTATTATGATGTCGTGCACGAACAGATAGATTTCAATTAATGTAAATACCCAAAAAAAAACTTATTTCCCCGAGTCATGACATTACCCTAAAGACGCGAAAGAGTTAAAGACCACTTTTATCAAAATTCTGCCCATCGCTCTGGATATGTTTCAATTGGTTTCATAAGATAGCTTTTTTACTTCTTGGGCAGTCTGCTGTGAGGCATCTTGTCTTGTATGCTTTACTATAAATTTTCCTGGGAATGAATTATTGATTTTCAAAGGGGATGCTTGAGGAAACTTTCACTTATACCCTCCTGTTGGACCACCCTCATTTTGGGCTGCACCTCAAACCCCTTGGTGAAGAGTTTCCCAAGGCTCAGGGTTGATTAATATTCACTTGCCGATACAAAACCCCATCGCATAAATCATAACTGTCAATTGGGCTTTTTGCTGTAATTTAGGATTATGTGTATACCCCCTTTCAACCACCCTCTGGGTCCAGTCCATATCCCAATGAAATACATTAGATGAAAGATTCTGGCCTGGACAAAAGAGGGAAGAGCTGAAGAAGAATCCTAAATTCGATTCTCGTCTCACATAAAATATGTAAATGGAAAATCACTACCCAACAACTTCTACACTGATTTCCATTAAAGTTTTTCTTCCTAGAACCAACCCCACACCCTCCTCCGAGCTCACACATCCAACGTTTTTCCCCAGATCTCTTGGAAGTTCTTTCACATGAATTTGTTTTCCAATTGGCTCGTCCTTTTCTCACATCTCCTTTCCTCCTGCTCGATTTATGCACAGAAATGCTTAAATGGATTTGTGGCGGGCTCGGATGAAGGATTTTTTATCTGGTCAGCACCTCACCCATTCTTAGTTAATTCTTCCATCCACGTCGGGAGAGCTGATTGGTCTTTTTGCACAACTGTCGCTATGATTTTATTTGATTATTTATCGTTTATTGAAGAAAAATTGCAAAAATTCTTACAGAGAGACAACCGTTTGTGGAGTTGAAAGTACGCCTAATTGAATTATAACAGTTGAACGCTCTTCACATAACACCTTTTTTTATCTCTCTAATTGTTAGTCATAATCTACATTCGTTTTTCCCTTTTTCCCTATTCATATTCCTTTTTTTCCCATGCTCTTCGTGGTGGGCCTTCTAAGCAAAACAAGGTCTAGCATATGTTTTTGCAAAGAGACCGTGTTGGTTTTCAAGGGGTTTTTGTATAGAGAAAAGATTCGTTTTTATAAAATTTTATATTCACTTTTAAAAATAACTTGAAGGTACTACCCAAGAAACAAAATAGCTGCCTTATAGAACCAAGTATAAAACAAGTCTTTTAGTGCATTTTTAAAAGCCTTAAAGTGAGAATTTTCTTTTGAAATTCTTATAGAAGCTCTTAAGATCCTTAAGAGTGCGCCACTATACTTATAATAATCTCATTAATGGAACCAAGAGCGTTATAGGCAAATAAAAAGATTTTTTGGTTCTATAGTGTCTTACTTAAGGAATCCTACAAGACTATATTAAGAAAAAATTGCTTCTTGGGTAATCAACTTATAACTTAATCATGATCGTTTTGAAAAATGGAATATTTTTTAATCTTTATTTCTCTTATATGGTCTCTACACACTAAAGAAAATTATGTCCATATTCAACAGTTTTTTCTATACAAGTATAGGCAATTTGCTTCAATATGGACATAAATTTCTCCAGTGTGTAGAGGCCATTAAAGTTGTTTTAGTTGTAAATTTTATTTCTAAATAAGTTATTTCGTTATTAAATAACAAGTTAGTAACTTTGTAACTCAAAAAACAAGAAATACATTAATTTTTAACAAATAATTATAATTAGGGGATGGTAGTCAGCCTGCGAATGCTGTTTTCTTCTTGATAAAAAAAAACAATTCTAGTATTTATTAATTTTATTACATTTTTTGTATCTCACTTCCCTTAAGCCTTCTTTCTCAGGTTTTAGGTCTTAGGCCTTTTTGACAGAATTCCACTTAAAAAAAAATAATTTAAGAACTTATATATCAATAGAGTAAGTGTGCCAAATTTCGGCATAGTTGAATGCAAGCGACAAAGTCTCAAGTTTGAAATGTAATATTTTTTTAATATAAATTGAATATTTTTGTTACTCTTTTAAAAGGAGTGTTGCTTGGAACCTTGCAGACAGTTTATCATTTTTATTTTCTCTAAAATCATTTTTAGTGCATTTTAAAATGAATAAAAATGTAGACATAGCATTAGTGGCATATTTTGGCCACCTTCATTTTCATAGTTCCTTGCCCTTCCAGAATTCTTTCAATATCTTTTTCAGATCATCTTGCTCGTCGAAGCGACATTTGTTGTTATTTTTTTTGCATTGTACAATCTCAAGAGTATCCAAAAACTAAAATTTCATGGAAATTCGAGGAACAAAAAATATGGCCGAAATTGCAAGCTGGCCGGAATTTGGCACACTTACCCTAACCAAATAACTTTAAAGATAAATAATCAATAAATAACAGAAATAGAATCTTATTTCATTTTATATTCTTAATAGAATTCAAATGTTGTTTCTAGATTAAAGAAAAAAGTGCAATATTCAATGGTTAACGATATTCTAGGGTTGACCTTCCCTTACAAAAAATTTTATTTTTTTTTAATTGCGATTCAACGCTCCTGACTTTAGAAACTTAAACATTTCTAAATAATTATCAGTCCTTTAACCTATTCAGTCAATGTACCAGAAATACTTGAGATAGAATGTTCATATTTTGGGATTAGTTGCCTACAGATTAGTAGATGAATTTTTTGAAAAGAAAAAATTTTTATCTCATATGGGTGCGCGGGGAGCCCCTGTCAAACACACGTCTTAACGGTCACTGAATTTAAATTCTGTGCATTAATTCATTACAAACTCTATTGCTTTAGATAGAGTTACTATCTAAGAAAACAAATTGGCAACTAGAATTCAAATCAGGAGGCTTATTTTAACAAATTTGACGGGATGTCGTATTTTCCGTCCGCCATTTTGAGCAAAAATTTTGCATAACCTTCTGCGAAGCAAAAAAGCAATAACAAAATGTAATTTCATCTCTGTGGAACTATTTTTTATAAGTAATTGAAGAACTAAAGTTATTAAAAATCCATTCCCGACAGCAATTCGGATGAAAATTTCCCAGGAATAAATCATCAAAAATCACTCAATTTGCGTATAATGTATAATACCATGTAAGGAATGGGTTAAAGATCTTTAACGTTTTCATACAACAAAAATGGTTAAGCAGATTCAGAGTTATAACTAAGTATTTTCTAAAAAAAACAACAAAAATAGTTCGGTCTATATCACGTAAAAAAGTAATTGAAAATCAAAATGATATGCATTTCCATTTTGACATTAAGAGGTTACATTGGTCACGCAGACTACCAGCATCTCTTTTTTTCAAGATAATAAAAATTTATTTAATTCAAGCTATTAAGATTATAAAAGTACAACATTTCAACCATATTTTTTGAATTTTTTATTTAAAAATTTTAAACATTTAGCCATTGGGACCTGATTTTTGAAGGCATTTACTTTGCGGTGACAAGATTACTCCAGGGGACATCAATATGTAAACAATCTCAGCTAAAACTTAATATTTCCTGTTGGCCTATAATGTTAAATTCGTATTTGAATAGTGGGGATTTTTTGTTTCCTTGATCACTACTTATTTTACAAGACAAAAGTGGTGTTAAATATGTCGATAATGGTAATTTTTTGTATAAAAAACCTTATAAAAATTCAAATTTTCTTTTCCTTTCAAAAATTCACTGTTCAAATAGAAATTTAACTCGTCAGCTATGAGAAAGTATTTTGATTTTATGAATTCAGAGAATTTACTTTGAATTATATCTTGCCACCACATCAAAGTAAATTTTTCTTTTTTTTTTTCAAAAAAAAGAAACGTCTGAAAAGCAGGAGTGACATGTTAAATTATTTTCGATACTATCGACTGTCGATTCTGAGAACTTTAAACGATAGTTGCACTTCCTGTAATTAATATAAATGTTTATCAACAGTCTCATTCTTTTCAGAATGTCGAAATTAATGGCCCAATAATCCGTAATAAGTCGACATTCACTTAATCTGACAGAAATAGATTTATCGATACTATCGATTCGACAGTGTCGAAAACTTATCATTTCACCCCAGGTCCCAACGGCTGAATTTTTTAAATTTTCTGATGAAAATTTGAGAAAATATTGTTTGAATTTTGTACTGTTTGTTCTTTTATTTTGGTACTTTAGTGCTCGAATAAAACAGTTTTTTTATTATGTTGTAAAAAAATAAAAAAGGCTGTTTTTCAGTCTTAACCCATGTTACCCCAGAATAAATTTAAACTATTCAAACAATAAGAAAAAAATTTAGAGGAAAAAGTTCAAAATTGGACAAAAACAACGAACGGACAAAGAAATCGCTTTGGATAATAACTTTTTGGAAAATTTATTCCATCTATTAAATTTAAAGGCTTAACTATCTTACGTATTTAAGATAAAACTCTATTTAGGATTAGGTCCTAATTAGGTTTTACTTGCGAAATCTTCATAGTCGCATCAATTTTAATTCCAAACCAAATTTCTGTGTATTTCGACTTAGTTTAGAACAGAGGCGTGCAAGAACCGTTGAAACCGAATTAACGTCAAATGAAACATGTAACGTCAATGGTTAAAACGCTACTAATAAACTTATTTTGACGTTAATTCGGTTTCAACGGTTTTTGCACACCTCTGGTTTAGAATAAGAATCTCATGCGCCACATGATTAAAGAGATTATCCTACTCATTTAAGCGAGCATACTTCTTACACCTCGTTCTTTTAAAACCTCTTAAAGAAAATACGTGAATTTAAGGTTATATTCCTTGCTACTGGATACAGGACATCATTTTTTGGCAACTACTTGACTTTGTGTTTTGAACGTTTATGGAAATTCTCAGAACTAAATTGTTTCAATTAAATTTGGTGATTGTAGAACAGCTCAATTGTCACTTCCTGCCCCGTTTTGACCACTTCATATAAATAGATGAGCTAAAATTTCAAATTTTCCTCTATAACAACCTCATCGCCATTTTCCTTTCCCACTCTCCCTAAGCCCAGGGGTGCCTGGAAGGGTGCGAAATTTTCCTGTGATGGATAATGTAGTTGAGAAACCGTTCACGTTCAAAGGAAATTTGAATTACGAAAGGTCTAATTATAATCTGTATTGATGAGAGAGAGGACAACCATTGAATCTTATGGAGAAAGTATGGATAAATTCCTCATCATCATTGGGTGCGCTATTGGGGGATCCAATGGAGGTGAAGCAACTAAATAAAGGGAGGTCCGGTGTGGTTGTTTTAAGAGGATGAGCTTCTCTATACCGAAGAGCTGAAGGGCGGGGGGTATATCTTGCTATTTTGGGTGTATGAAATTGGACACTCGAGCTGATATGCGGGGGAGAAATATAAGTATGAAAATCATCCTTCCCCAAATCCCTTATTTATTCCGGAAAATTCATATATAAGTAATTTTAAGGTGTCGTACAAGGATGAAAATTATCTTAATTAAAATGTGATTTTCAAGTGAAATCGATTTGTAATTGTTAAATAATTCCCAATCACCATTTTCCCACTTTTACAAGTCCACAACACAGCTCGGCTTTTCTTTTTGGACCGGAAGGACGGTTTGGTATTTGAGGGAATGGGTTCTGCAGACTTTTATGCAAATTTCCTCAAAATAGCTCTGGTGCTGTCTTGTTGGTGAAATATTTTACCTCCAACAATTTTTCTTCATAAACTTTTGGGGTGTCTGGCTAGTTATCTACCATGCACTAATTCACCTGGTCAACTTCCACCTCCTGCAGTGTATCTTTTTCCCAGCTTCATCCCCCCCCCCATTCCGTTCCCTTGGCCACTACTGCGACTACATCATTCGAGAACTTAAGTACTCGGTCTCTACCTTGTGGCGGTTTGGGGTCTATGCTTATATACGGAAATTTTCTGCCTGGGACATCCATGAACAGGCCAGATGTGGAAGGGGATGAACCAAGTAAAGTGCACTGTATAAAATTGGCGTGTTATTAAATTCACCATAGAGATGAATAATTTACCATCGTCTCCTATCCGAAGCATTCTCTGCTTCCCAACTGCCTCCAGGAGTATCCGGAGCCACCCACTCTGGACACTGGATGTCCAAGAGTTTCACAGAATGGAATGAGGAAAGAAAAAATGCCAGCTTCGTCTATGAGACACCCATTATAGGGTGACTCAAGCCACAGCTAAAATTTCTCCAAACAAGCAAGATTTGTGGAGCATTTTGGATTTTGCTTAGATATTGGGAATATTGGCATTTTCTGCAAATTCTGCAGATTATTTGAAAATATGCAAATGAATTGTAATAAATATTGATTAAATTTCAATGATATTAACTGGGATGGGAGCATTATCTTGCTTTTTCAGAGAATCGTGCAGAATAGTCTTGAGGTCATGATTTTTAAAGAAATTTTGGCAAAATTTAGTTAGTAAAAAATTAAATTTGGTTAATAAAGTATATTAATAAAGTATTCCACGGGCATGGGACTGACAACCTCATCCCGTACAAGAAAAAATAATAATGCATATCTAGAAATCCTCTCGCGGGAAGGCCTTGTTCCTTCATGGAATGACGTGCCAGCATTATTATTGTTATTATTGTTATTAATAAAGCATATATTACATTTTGGTTAATAAAAAAACTATCTTTAGAAAAACTGTTTTATAATTAAAATAAATTATTTGCATTTAAGATAAGTTGCAGATCTACTTTTGCTTAACGAAAGGTATTCTAAATCTTTAGTTTTTATTTTAAATAAATTGTTGTATTTATTATTGCTATTTTTCCTCCTAGAGGATAAACGGTTAGAGATTATGACTTAGAGTTCTCGAAGTATCTCTTGACAAAATAATTTTGAAAGTTGAAATCTTCATTTTTTCATAACCGCATTTCCTTCAAACCTAGCGTTTGATTTTTTTCAAGACTTGTTTTATTAAAATTTTTATTCTGATCCTCCGTAATCCGAGAAAGAACGTAAACTCATTTTATCTGGTTCACATTTATAGGAAACCATCGTTTTTCTATACCCTGGCTGCAGAATAACGGGCAGTGATTTTAGTAAGAGGTCTGTAGAAATGAAATTTGATTAGTACATATACATATACGTATAAATTAAACGAAAAAAGTAAATTGTAAAACCATAAAATCAGTGAAATATTATGGGAATTGAAGGAGTTACGAACGACTTGCGAGTCTAATACGGGATTTAGACCTAATGCCAAAGACAGATTGACGGATTAAGTCGAGAGACGGTTTAATTGGAAACTGATGGGAATGTAGTCTAATCTTTATGCTCTCAATTCTTCCGGTGTTCGTCAGAAAGATATTGTTCTTTCAAATTAAAAGAATATGGTTTTTCTCCAAATGGTTTTTCTAACGCTTTGTCTACAAAGCGTAGAAGGTAAACAAAGCGACAGCGAAAGATCCAACTCACTAGAGTAGCGAGAAAGTATTAGAAATAAAAAAAAAAACAGTGAATATCCCCAGGAAATTTAGAGCGAATGTGGCGAAACGTAGATATTAATCAGACGATAGACGTTTTCAAATTTTCAAAAGTTTATAAATTGACCAACTGAGGAAGACCCATACCAAGGGTTGAAAACTTTGGAGAAAAACTAGATTCTGTTAATTTGAAATAGGAATATCTTTCTGACGAACACCGGAAGAATTGAGAGCATAAAGTTAGCCGTCAGACTCTAAAAGAAAAAAAGTCAAATGTTTATTTTGATGATAATTCCGTTAAGTCATATCTAGGCTTAAGCTGTAGGTTCGTGCAGCATATAAGGCTTAGCTATATGGCTTAACCTCCCTAATTTCAAATTAAGCATCATTTTCAGGAAAATTTTGCCTTAAAATTAGATATCAAAGGCAAATGAACTCCGAATACTAAGCCAATACGGGCTTCGGTCCTAAGGTTTCACCATGTGGCTCAACTGCTCTAATTTCTTATCAATCACGATTTTTTTGAAAAATTTAACTTTGGATTGGATTATTAAACATAAATAATCTATTAGCTTTCAAAAAGCAATGAAATTACTCTCTATTTAGGATTTTCGAACCTTCGGGAACTGGGTTAAACCTTTAGTCTGAAGACCGTTTAAATCTCCAGTCTAAAGCCCGCAATAATGACCCGAGATTTGGGTTGTCCAAGAACAAATACTAAAATAAATCTCTTTCTAATTGTGATTATTTAATCAATAATGGCGGTAAATCGAAGGTCTTGTGAAATTATAAACTTTTTAATATGTACGTAAAAACGATTTACATCGCATCACTACTTTGGGTATTACAATTGATTTTCGAAATTTTTATGTCGTAATGAAAGCTAGACTGTGTTTTCAGTTGTTTTAAACTCAAAGTAAAAGATCATAATTCCACTAAACCATATCCCCAACACGATTTATCCATTTTCTTTTTTTACAAATTCACTGCTTCACAATTTTGGTACGTTTAGAGCGGTTAATAAAGGTTACGATAAAAAAATTGAAGCCTCAGTCTCTTTTATCTTATAAGGTATTGTACTATTTTAAAATTTTAACTTATACTTGTTCTTTAACTTTTAAAGAAATCTAGCGAAAAAGATTTTTTATCTAATTTATTAAATTTGTTTAGTTTAGAATATTTGGTTGAAAATGTACAATATCGCTGTGAAATTCTTCATGTGTTGTGGGACTTAGAATTCGTGTATTGCAGGTTCCCATTAAAGACATTCTTTAGTCCCCAAGATAGTCAAGGTCCCGGAAATCCGACAATTTCGACCATTTAAAGAAGTGCGTAGTGCACCGAAAGCTCTGGGAAGGAAAATTTCTATTTTTTTTAATTTTAGGGATCCTATTCTAGCCGTGTATCCAAAGGGGATGGAGACATCCATTAGTCCCCAAGAGAAGCAAGGCTCCGGAAACCCGATATTTTCGACCATTGAAAAAGATACGTAGTGCACCGAAAGCTCTGGGAAGGAAATTTTTTTCCGGACTGAACTATCCCAACGAATGATTATTGGATTATCTTTTTGACTATTTATTACGGCGGGCGGTTAGTCTCTTCATGTTGGCTGGCGGTTCTATTCTACCCTATGTAGCATTATAGAGTAGAATAGAACCGCCAGCCAACCATCGCCGGCTTAGCGCTGAGACCAACCTTCACAACATAACGATATGTTTGTTAGATAATTTTTGAAGATTAAACAATTGTGTCGAACTAAAGATTTTTTTTAAATATCTCCTGTCATGCTAGAGATGCAGTATTTTGCTGATTTATTTTCATGTTAGAACCAGTAAGGTATTTGAGAAACACCCTGTGTAGGTTCTCAGGTTGTACGGTGACTTCAGAAAGCTCGAGGGAGGACAAGGTAATATATGATTCATGACGAGGTGCTCTTATGTATGGAAATATGTGGCCAGAAGGTGTTTAATCTCACACACTAGCGCGCGGCAATGTTATGCTTAGAGGCACAATATTGATAGTTTGTCTCGAAGTATAACGCCATAGGCCAATCTCCGCTACCATCCCCAATATATACCTTAAGATAAATGGTATCTTATGCAAAATGAAACAATGTTAAGGATGCCCAAAGTACCCAATATATTTTCCCGCAATGTTGCATATTTTATTATTTATATGCAAAATAGGAAAACGAACACTGTAACTTGTGCTGCTGGCGATTTTCTTATAGTATCAAAATTCATAATTTATTGGTGTATTTGCGAAAACGTGGCCAGAGTAAAGGGTTTGTACACTATGGTGCTTTTGGCTGAAGCATTATTTCAAGTTTATTATTGAACAACATATCTCTCATCTACCATCACCCTTCTTCTAATATTCATTTCGAAATATTGCGATAGCTGGCTAATAAAGTTTCTGGCAAAATTTGGTCGTGCGGTTTTTGCACTTTGCAAATTGTCTAAATTTATTTAGTATTCCAAATTCTATATAAAACTATATATTGCATGTGTACTTTTTGCCCATTAATGTTTGATTTACAGTCCGTGAGCGATAGTCTCATGCTAAGCTTACGTCATTAGATATTTAAAGGAGAACTTATACTAATTTTGATATGGGATAAGAATCATGATAAATGTGTCATTGACATTCTTAGAATATGCTTCAAAGGCAAATGGATAACTCTTGTGAAAAGTGTCCCTTTTTTCTATGGTTTTACCATTAAGTAAATTGAGATAAATGTGCTGGGTTCAGATGAAGTCTTATCGAAAATTGTGTCTTCAGCACATCACATAGAACAGAAATTTTATTTGAGTTTTCTCTCCGCATTTTGGTGTGAGTTGGACCATTTCTGAGTTGCAATGTTGCATTTTAGTACAAATTTGATGCCTTTCATGGAGAATTTTGCCTTGAATACAGAAAAGTGGTTATTTGATGGCGACACAGAACTTGAAGAGATGCGGCCGATGAAAAGGAATGAGATGGCTCTTCTAGGATTGGATGGCATATGGTTAGTGACCAGGGGACGGGCTCTGATGCTGAACAATCCTCAAACTATTGGGGCAAATGGTGCGGGGTAAGGGGGCAGAAGTAGAGGACACACCACCCATATCTGAGGGAGAGAAACTCTCGAGTGTTGAATAGTTTTAAAGGCTAAGGATAAAATGGAATGACTCTGGAGAATGCCTCATAGAAGCTCCTCCACAATATCCCGTTGGGTACCCAGGCCATATATATGTATGGGGTATGTTTAGAAGACATATAAGGCATGTGGGTATAAAATATATTTGTAGATGCGAAGTTGGGAACTAGAAGAGGTCAGAGGAATGGTGAGATGATGATGGTTTGAGCATAGCACACGAAACTATTTTGCTAACTACTGACTATGAAACTTCAAGTACTAACATGTACCCCATTATCTATACACTCTTTCGTCCCCCTACCACCCCTTGACTTCCATCTTTCTCACTCAACTATCTAAACATATATGTCGTGATATAGCAATGAAAGGAGGTTGGAAAAGAGTTTTGTGAGAATAGGGGCGGGGGAGGCAAAGAGGATGGTGAAAACTATAAGGTCCAAACTCTGATCTAGCAGAAAGTCCAACTTTGCCAACTGACCAACGTTCATTATATAAGCAAGATAATTACGGAAAACTTTATACACATACAACTTACCACATGGACCTACATATTCCACACATAAAAGCTCTTCCTCACCATCTACTTCCGAGCTTTATATAAATATATATGTAGCTGCTATACGACATAGAAGTATTTCTACTATCCTCAGCAAATTCTATTTTCTTCTTCTTCAGCACATCCAATGAAGTATTTCTCCACCTTCTCCTGGGTCTTGCATTTTCACATCTCACCACCTCATTCAACGTATCACCAGAGAGAGGTAGAGAATAGGATAGAACTTTTCTGTAAAAAGTAGATTGATTTCCCTGGAATACAATTTTTCACTGAGTTCTGAGTTGTGTTCATTACATTTATTCCGTTGAAAATTTGCACTTAAAAAAACAGATAAGCTTAGAGTAAGTATCTGAGATTCTTTAAATGTGACCTCGGAATACTTGGAATTCGGAATGTGTCCAAATTTGATTCTGAGTTGAAGTTTGAGAGTAATAATGTCTAATGCCAGCTTCAGACTTAAGGTTTAGCCCAGTTCCCGAAGGTCTCAAAAATCTAAATAACAAGAAATTTTATTGATTTTTCAAAATCTATTGGATCATTTGCCCTTAATATCCAATTCTAAGTTAAGCCAGATAGCAAAGCCTTAGGTCTGAAGCCCGTATAAGGCAAATCCTTCATTATATCGAAATTTACATCATTTTCTTTCTCTAAAGTTTTGCATATGTCTATCTCACTCTCTTGCACTCCAAATTAGATTGAATGAAATTGAATTTGTTGTGATGTTCAGAAGAAGAAGATGAAATTTTTGAATGAATGAACATTTTATAGAATGTTCTTTATCTAGAACATAAGGGAAACTGGGGCACTACTAAGCACGGGGTAGCACCAAACACTGCGATTTTTTCATCAGATTTTCGACTTCTGAGGATAAGACCTATAGAAATTTATAGGCATTTTAGGGATGCTTGTCTACTGAAGAAATGCTCCAGATACACAAAGTAGTTTAAAAATAAAAATTAGTGTTTGATGGTACCCCGTGTTTGGTGGTGCCCCAGTTTCCCCTATGCTGGAGGCACAATGAATCGAGTTGAGCAAACCGATTTTGATGGTCTAATTAAATAAAATTGATTCGATGGCTCTTTCCATAGACGATTTCACCGGACGCTTCCACCAAATTGTCCACTGGATGGTCCACTTGTAATTTTTCCTGTGTAAGGTCTATCTTCTTTTTTTATCATACAGAAAATTCATTCGAATTTAGGGATGTAAGAATTCTAAACTCATCAGCATCAGTCATTCCAATGAAACCGTAAGATAACTTTTAGAGTTTTCGATGAATAACTTAATTCCATTAACAAATAACAATAATCAACAAATTAAACGGCACATGACGAATAAATTTTAAATAAATTTTTAGGTTTAATGAATATATAAATATACATTATTAAATTCGACACTATTTTGTCACAAGTGGAGGCCTGGAAGGAGAATTCTGTAACAGTATGACAATGTCATATGACAAATTCTCGTGGTAAAATTCGGGATCAGGACTATATTAAAGCCCAGTGAGCATTTAGTGGCCATTGCAAGGAGATGCATGTAGTCCTTAGTAACTGATATAAATCAGATTTTTGATTAGTTCTTCCGAATTTACCACATAAAAAATTTTAAATTTGTCTTATGACATTATCATAACACAGAAAAAATATTTTGTAAAAATTTTCATAAATGTTTGTGAATTCCTATGGGAGAGTTACGAAATGCTCGTGAATCGTGTAACCCACAAACAAGTTCGTAAAAGTTTGTACTTTTTTCACGAACATTGTTCCTAACATGATCACTTGACGAGCATTTTTTGTACTTTTACAAACATTTCTTCGTAAATGTTCGTAAACACACAAAAAATGTTCGTAAAATTTTGTCATTTGTTCGTAAATATTCGTATAATATTCGTCATATAAATAAAAATTTACGAACAAATGACAAAATTTTACGAACATTTTTTGTGTGTTTACGAACATTTACGAACAGATGTTTGTAAAAGTATAAAAAATGCTCGTCAAGTGATCATGTTACGAACAATATTTGTGAAAAAGTACAAAATTTTACGAACTTGTTTGTGGGTTATACGATTCACGAGCATTTCGTAACACCCCCATAGGAATTCACAAACATTTACGAACATTTTTACAATTTTTTTTCTGTGTCCTGCTACAGAATTCCCCTACTGGATGCAGCGGGTGAGTCGGCGAGGACATGATGCACGAGGAGGGTGCAGCGGCTGAAGCTGAGGCTGGGGCCGGAAGCGGAAAAGGAGCTGGCAGTGTATGGATGCACGCCACTTGCTGCCCCCAAAATGAATCTATCTATCTATCTATCTTTTCAGAAGACCTTCTCTTATAGTGAATCTTGTGTAGTTTACATACTTTTCTCTACAAAACTTTTATATTTTAGGAGGCGTGGTCTAACTTTAAGACACTCCTGCAATAGAAAATGCGGCAATATTTTTTTTCACTGGGGTTACTGTTTATAAACATTATTTATCAGTAATTCAAATTTTACCTTTGAGTTATACATCTAAATAATGCCATTTGCCAACAGATTTACAGTAAGAAAAACATATTCCAAACCATTTTTTTGCAGTGTTAAAACATGGAAAAAGTTGTGTGGAAAATTTATCAGAAGCACTTCCCGAAAACAAAATTGCAGAAACTTTCTGAAAATATCTTTCAGCACTAAAAGTTTTTGTTTGGTAGAAAAAAATGTTTTCTCTCTTCTTCTGCAATATTGCTATTACAATCTTAATGGGTTCAGGTCATATGAAATAACAAAACATCAAGGAAAATATTCTGCATCAATTCCAAAACCAGCAAAATTATCCCCATTCTAGGAGTTGTATCCATTAAAAGAGGCCCATAATACAACTTTTCGGTCTTATAAATATATGAAGCGTTGAACAATGTTTCCATGCAATTTCACTTTGAAGTTTTCGCCTGTTGGGTGTTGTAGTCCTCCTTCCAAAAATGCTTTAGGGAGAGTGAAAGAGCTCAAATATACACACACGCTTAAAATCCTCCCTTTCCATTGCTTTCCTCTGTTTCTACGTTACAATATGTAAGTATGGAAATTTTCTGAGAGAAGGATTTAATTTAATATGAAGATTCATCGCGATGTTCTATTTTGCAATTGAATGTTGTGGATTAGTTTTTAGAAACAAAGGATCAGTTCATTTAATTTCATTATTGAATAATACAAAAAAAGTATTTACAAAAGTAGGTCTAACTCATGAAATCATCACCAAAGTTGGTCGCAATGACAATCAAATCTCCTTGTTTTCCTTTTGCAAAAAAAAAATAATTTCCTTAATTCCTAAATTGATCGCTGATCACATTTAATTTTTTGCTGCTTAATAGCATTATTCTTTTTTAAATGTTTTACTATAAGTATCATCACTCTGCATCATATTTGAGCCGCTCCGATCAAGAACTCAATTGTTGAGAAGCTAAATTACATTATAATATGGCTCAGTTCCATTTAAATATGGGAGAAAAATCCCAATTGCAAAGCCCCACATTTAAAGGTGCCCCACTTCCCCTTAATATCATGTCTAAAATGTCAAATGTTTTTTTATTTAATCGCGAATTAATTTTATAGAAGATGTGGAAAAACACCATAATTTTACGAATCGTTCGAACTTGTGACCTAGATGCTATATCCAAGTGGCAATTGAAGATATGGCTTTAGATGATGCAGTTGTCTTTTTAATGTCACTAAAACTACGCCAATAGAATGATTTAAATGTTGTAATTATGACAGCTTTTAAAATATTGCCTGTTTCCTAAATAAACAAATTGCTGAGACCAAATAGGGGAGACTGGGACAAAATTTTCCAAAACGAGAATTTCAATATTCACTATTTTCTAAAATAAAAGAGACTGAGGCTTGAAATTTTTATTATGGATAGCCTTCATGAACCTTCTTAAACTTACAAAGTTTCAAGGGATTAGAGGAAAGATTAAAAGATTATGTATAATAAAAAATAATGAAATTTTGAGCCCTATTTTTGGAATATTTGGCTTACAGAAAATATTAATACTGATTAGCGCAATTTAAGCACATTTCTCGTTAAGATAGAGAAAAATTATCTTCGACAAAGTTGTAGAGGAATAAATTTCCTATAAAAATATGTCTATTTGATATTTTTAACGTTTGCGAGAGTAAAACGTCACAAATTATCCGAAGACTGACAAAATTTGCCCCAGAAATTTTGAGAATCTCCAAAAAATCGACTTTTAGAAAATGATTCGAGAATCACATTTCTTTCGAGATAGAGGAAAATTGTCTTCTGCAATGTTGTAGAGCAGTAAATTTCGTATAAGAATATGCTCATTATAAGACGTTTAAGTTTTCTCAGATCTCGTGAAAGGATTAAATATGCGTTTGGACAAGTATTGCCCCAGTCTCCCCTAGTTAAAACATTTATGAAATCCATTGAAAGTTAAGAAATTTTGTCACTGGTTGTGTAATACATATTTTCTTTTTTTTTGTTAAGAAAATGAATATATCGCTACTCGAACATTTAATGCTCATCATAAGGCTTTTATTATTTAAAGAGACCGGGCAGCATTAGCCTCAGATAAGATTAGGCGGTTGGATATCGATCTTGTCTTAGAAGGTAAATTCATATAAACACACGGCAATATCTTTCAATTTAACGTAATATTTATCAGTCTTATTCAAAAAAATTTACAATAATTATACCCAAAGAAAATTGTATTCCCTGATGGATTTGTACCGGTCTCCTCTATAGAACTGTAGTACTATAACATACAACATTAGATTTGTCTATGGGTTTGTTAGGGTAAGTGTGCCAAATTTCGGCATAGCTACGAATAAACACCGAAGTCCTAAGTTTGAAATGCAATATTTTTAATACATATTGAAATTTCTTGTTATTCCTTTTCGGGATGGTTGTATGGAACCTTGAAAACTAGTTTATCATCTTTGTTTTCTTTAAATAAGTTCCTAAAATATTGAAAAATTAATAAAAATATAGACATTGCTTTGGGCAGTATTCCGACTACTTTGAGTATAATGCCGGCCACCTTGTTTGTGACCACTTTTCGTGAACCAACGGATAGAACATTCCAAAACGTCATACGGAACGAGTTTAAAAATATTTACTTTAATACTTTTATATGACCCAAAATCCCTTAAGATCTTCCGTGTAATTTGTCCTGAAGATCTTAAGAGTTTATTTTGGGATCCCAAATTTACGAGCAGATTCCCGTAGCAGTTTGCCCTTCCTGAACTCTTCCAAGGCCTATTTCACATTATAGAGGCGATGCTTTCTTTCTATGAGTATTTGTACAACTCAGAAATTGAAAAAAAAAAATAAAATGAATAAGAAATTTATGAAAGCAAATGATGTTGCCGGAATAGGCAACATTATCTCACTGGAGAGACGCTCACAAAGTAATCTACTTTTTTATGAGAAATACAGGATCAACCTGGGAAATTTTATCCGAAATTTAGAAATTGATCTGCACTTCACCAGAAATCACAAGACTGCTAGAAACAAAAGCGATCTGTCACATTTTTTGTAAGACTCTTCCCACACTGAGTTTCTACAATACAATTTAAATTCAAATTATACCTAATTTTTTAAGATTTTTGTGTTAATACATCCTAAAATGAATAAATATTTAAAAGCAAAATAAATTCATTGATTATTCGAAGATTAAATCCATAATTGTAATTCATTTAATTGCTTGACCGAAATTACACTCAAAGTGGTCGAAATATAAAGCTGGCCTAAATTTGACACACTTACCCTATATTCCTTTCGGAATCGCTGCACCTATGTTACTTATTTGGGCCCATTATGCACTCCCCATTCTCCTGTACTATCTTTACCCGCGAGGCCGTAAACCTGTTCTATATCACAGCCTTAATCTTAACATATAATATTAGGGGAAGGCTTTCAACATTCTGGCTTTAAACAAACATTTCATATTTTTCTTATATTCCTTCAATAAATCTGGCCTAATTTTTTCATGAAATATAATATTTCACTTCAGCTATTAAAATATGCTAAAGATAGCTCAGATTCATTAAAGAAGTTTAGGGAAAATATAAAGTGTTTGAGTTCAGAGTGTGTGCGAAGCCAGAAAGCCTTTCCCTACTTTGAATAAAACTTTTCTAAGTCAACTTATGTATATTAGTATGTGCAGCAGCTTTTGATATCTATTCTCTTTGTAAGGTTTGAGCAATTACAATGAAATTTTAAATTAATATACGATAACGTTGGTAATGTATTGATTTTTATTTATATAAACATTATATTTTCATAGTTGTCTTTTACTAGTTTTTGGTATTAATAAACATAATTGAAAAATTATTAGTAATTTGTGTGTTTAAAAGTTTGTTTTGACATCAGTAATTATTTCGTTTTGGACAATTGGAGTTTATATGCTAAATTTTAGGTATATTCACACAATAAACAATAAAATTTATTTTCACTCAAACTTTTATTGATACCATTAAATCGTTATATATATATATATACATATATATATATATATATATATATATAAAAGTATATAGTGTATATGGTATTTTAACCCTGGAAACTCTTTAATGGTCCAACACCCTGGTTTAAAAAAAAAGGAAGGAAAGAAGAAGCAATTCTCGGGGGTGATTTGCAATTAGCCCCAAAGGGGAAAAACACGAAATAACATCCTCGAGGCAAAGAAAAGTGAGAAAAAGTAAAACAGAGCACAAACGTGTTAATTATTCTTTACACACTGTATAAATTAATACAAATTTCATACAATTCTCTAGTGGTGGGTGGGTTTTCATCCAGTCCAAAACTCCCTCACAGCACTGCAGAGTACAATAGTTGAATAAAACCGCAATATTTCATCTTGTCTAGGTCCATCCGCGCCATCTATTGTTCCTTGTTGCATCCACCACAGACAATACAATTTCTGGATGCTATATGTGCACATATGAGTTTTCGGAGGAAAATGAAGAAATGACTTGTTCTTCCTTTCACCAGCTCATTCCCCTGTGGCTAGTACACAGCAGACAAGGAAATGGTCACTGCCCAATATATTTCCATATTACGAGCACACAAGTTGAAAACCAAATAGACAAAGTAGAAGACGGAAACCAAGGCAGGACTCATGAAGCAAGAGTTCTAATAGGAATATTTCATTTCGAGAGATAAAGTTTTTGGAAGGGTATCCAGTGGAGATATCCAAAGTACTTTGTTCTGGTAAAATTTTACTATTATTTTTTTATACAAATTTTTTGCTTAGTGCTGAAGTAAAGAATAAGTGTTAATACTATTTTTAAGATTTTATTTTCTGGGTAATAAAAATGGGTTTTGTACCTTGAAAATTAATCTTTAAAATCTTAAAAAATCGTTTCTTTCTATATTTCTAGAAAGTAAACAATTTTAATGAAAACTTAATTTTTGAATTCGGATGGATCGGTTGGAGTGACACATTAGAAACTACATCACTGTATTAAAACCTTGTGAAAATTTTATAGAAAATTGAATGTTTTCACATAAAACTTTCTCAAAGAATTAAAATATTGAGGTTTTTTTGGACCCTTTGATTTATCTCGAGCTATATTAACATTAACCTTTCTAATACGGTATTTTCCAAAGCACTTATGGAAGTCAGATCTCAACGGTTGAGGTTTAAATTTTTTTTTAATGTAAATAAAAAAAAAGTAGACAAATTTCATAACTTTGTTTTCAAAATACCCTTCAGTTTGCCTGAAAAATTGTATATAGAAAATAAATAAAATATGATTTAAAGTCTTCACTTCTATTATCCTTAAATTTCCTTAAGTAGGGTAAGACGAGGTAATTTGGAAACATGTCTACAGTCGAGTTTGAAAATTTGAGATTACGTGAGCAATGTTTTGCATGGAGTCTGAAACAGAACCATTTTTCTGGGATGGTTCCTCAATATTATCGTATTATATTAATTACCTCAGCAAATTCCATTTATTTAACAATAAATTACATTAATATATTTTTTGAAGTTATTTTTCTTAATTTAGGGAAAGTGCATTTCACATGAATTTCGTTACGTTTTTGAAAATATTGTTCAAGAGGAGTGGGAAATGTTATCTATACTCCCCAAATATTCAAAATTGTGGAATTTTACTGTATTTTGGAATTTGAAGATTTTAAAAGAA
Organism: Phlebotomus papatasi; assembly: GCF_024763615.1. Lineage (NCBI taxonomy): Eukaryota > Metazoa > Arthropoda > Insecta > Diptera > Psychodidae > Phlebotomus > Phlebotomus papatasi. The sequence goes on from NC_077224.1 coordinate 67,834,025, forward strand.
AAAGAAATCCAAGAAGTACAGGTCTTTACTTTTTAAAGTAATTCTTTGTTAGCTTTTCCTTTTGCCATCTAAAACTGTTAGAAAATCTTAAAGTTCCAAATTAAACATGATTCCAAATTACCCAATCTTCTTACGCTAAACAGATCAACAGAAAGTGGTCAGTGTTTCATTCGATTCGATAAGTGAGATTTATTTTTAAATAAAAATAAATAAAATTGTTAGTCAGCTTAGGGAATTGCGGGATAGTTTCAGACATGAATTTTAAATTAGATTTTGAGGTTCTTTTATAGAAAAAATAAACAAGAATATTGAACTTACTTGCTGGGAGTTAGAGTTGGGATTAGATTTAGAAAAAATAGAGACAAAGACGGGAACAAACACCTTCTAATTTCAGAAACGATTTCACTACAGAATTTTAATACTTTGTTATAAATATGAAAACTTAAAATATAATCATACAGTGGGACCTCGATAGAGTCAACCCCCGATAGAGTCAGTAATATAATAGAGTAAACAACTTTTTTTTTACTCTACGGACTCTGATAAAGTCAACTTGGACTCAAATTGACTCCGATAGAGTCAACTTTTCCTTTATTATTGAACTAAAAATATTATATGATTTTATTACGATTTGATACACCAAATCAGTGATTTGGTGTATCAATGTAACGTTTTTTTACACAAGAAAAATATTTAAGTGCATGGCAATATTACAATAAAATTAGTAAATTAACCGTGTAATCATTTTACAATAAAATAATTTTCTTTTCATGATTTTAAGCGCTTTGATTGAAGTTCTCTTGTTTTAAGATTTTTTTTGATTAAGCCTATGATCGCAATGTAAGGAATTTTGAACCATTATTAATTTAAGATGTAAGTGCTGAACGGTTAAAGATATTGACTTGGAGTCTTCGGACAACCCCCCATAAGTCAACTTGAAGATTATTAATACAACCGTCTTTCCACCTCACCCTTGCCTGAAAAAAACCCGTATGACGTGATTTCCTATAATCATAAAATAACGATTTTGATGGTAAAGGGGTGGGGTAGGAAGGAAATGAGGATCATTAATCCTCAGGTTGACTTATTAGGGAGTCAACTGAAAACTCCAACTCGATATCTCAAACCATTCAGTGCCCATATTACAGAACAAGAAGAAAATTAGAAAAAAATCGGTTTTATTGCTCTTTTTGTGAAGTTCAGAGCCATAGTTATGTCGTAACGAAAAGAACAACTATCAATATCTTCTTTCATACACTAAAAGTTAAAAAAATATCTAGTTAATAACGTCAGTTGGATTAGAATTTTGAATAATTAAATATTATCTCAGCTCTTCTAAAAAAATTGAAAAAAGAAATTAACATTAACTATTAACAAAAACATTCCGTAAAATCATCTCTTAATCTTCAACTTTTGCCCAAACATACGACTTTTTTGGGCCAGAGGGTGTAGAATTTATGGATTATTTAAATAATATTCGACTATTCGTTTTAAATTTATCAATGATCTAGTACAAACATTAAATAATATCCCTTTCTATCAAAATGTCACATTTTAATTGATTTTTTCGGACTCCAATAGAGTCAACAGCCTGGAAATAATTAGTTTACTCTATCGAGGTCCTACTGTAATTCCTTTTCAAGGACCAAAATTAAAAGACCAAAATTCAGTTGTTTTTCGCGATTTTTTAGGAAGGAAACGACGAAATTTCTTGAAATTTTTAAAACATTATTTATACATTTTTAAAGTTCCTGAATACATTTTTCTTAATCAAATAAATTTAGGGTCAAAATATTCTTATTTTAAGGTGATGATGATTTTAGGTCTTATCAATTTGACTAATGAGATCTTGATAATGGCATATTTTTCGACACTCTGATATTCATGTGACCTTCTCTGTTTTCAATGAGGATATTTTTGTGAAGAATACCAATCGTCTTAAGCATCCTTGAACAGTGAAGAGAAAGGGGTATGGTATGTCCTAGGAAAAATGTTCTTAGAGTCCTGTTTTGCAAATCATCCTTTAACCACAACATAATAGGATGTCTCGTATTAAGATAAAACAAGTTTTATATAATATTTCTACCAAATTCTTATTATTTTTATATTATTTTTACTGATTTAAAAAAAAACCTTTCTCTTATAGTAATATTTTGTACAAAAAGTTTTGAGCAAGCAGCTTTCTCAGGTATTCAATGCTTTGGGTTTTGGCAAAATTAGAACAGGTAACATCTCAATTGGAATGAAGAGAAACAATTTACTGAGTTTCAGTGTTTGACGATAATTATTATCACAATCAACTTCACACGGGTACATCTTTTCGGGGGTGTCTCTTTCGGATGCCATGTTCTGTGTCCCGTCCATTTGAGTCCTGAATGTGGGTGGGATTAGATTATTCAGATTTAGAATATATCCACTTAACGTAACACCCCAGCCTCGAATAGCCACTATAAATGACACGAGGGGTAGCTGGGCCAAAAAGAAGCAATATCCTCCTGCCGAAGGTATAGAAAATGGTAGCAGTTACATACAGCTTAGGGGTAATAAAAGTAAAATGAGAGACGAATAAATGCAAAAGCAACCCGTCACGTAGATTATTTCATTGAGATAACAATCATCAAGCTCAACAACGAGTATCCATATCTCTGGCTTCTATGTACTTTGGCAAAATCTTCATTTCCAGCACTAACACTGGAAGATGGGGGACGCTTCTAAATGACGGTGATTCTGTACTAACTACTGGGTACTCTTTGGCATTAGTATTCTTCAAATTTCTCAATTTTGCCTGAATGGTCGGGATTGAGGATGATATCTCTAGGTCCAGGATGTCTCCAACTATCTCCAATTAAAGTGACAAGAATCTCGGGTAGTTGATTTATCAACAGCCAACAGAGTCCACGAAATTACTTTCATCAGCCATGGTCAATTTTCCCACAGAATCTCTATTAAAAATCTCGCATCCGTTGACCCCCGGAGCGTTATAAGATCATGAGAAAGGCTATCGGGTCGTGTGAGCTAAAAGGGATGCTGGCTCATCATCGGTGAATAAGTTTTATCCACGAAATGTGGACAAACTCGTTCTCCATGCCAATTTCTCTGCTTCACCCTTCCATGTCCATCACCCTTCCATCGTCTTCACATTATGCGCTTCATAGTCTTCATGCGTGCTTCTGGATGAGACAATTCTTCCACGAAATTTCCTCTGCACATCCATAAAATTAACAATTTTCGCACAGATACTCACCATTCGCTGGCTATGCCATTAAACTCATCTTCATCACCCCTTAAGAGATTCTCTCTGTGCAGGGAAATATAAATAATGAAGCACACAAAAGGTGGATGAGGGGCTTCCATTGGGGATGGAATTCTAAGGGAGATTTTACTGTCACCTCTTTTAACTTGAATATACTCAGAGAAATTCTTGGTCCATGTAAACTGTTTTAATATTAAATTTTAATTAATATTATTATGAAAATTTCACTTTCAATTTATTTAATACTCACTCCAAAATTATTACATGGTACTAGCTGGTAAAAAAAATACAATGTTTGACTATGTAATCACATTTCAATCATAGAAAATTGAATGATAAATTCCAAATTGAAGATTTCCCTGAGATTGCCTAAAGTAAAAATCATAATAAATTTATTCAAATGAATTTATTTATTCATTACCTATCTTACAATATTACCCTGTATAAAAAAAGGAAATATGAAAAATGTTTTCAGCCCCATATTCAATAAAAACGCTTCTATCTTGAGGACATACGCGCAATCAATGGAAATATGATAAAACTGATTTATTCTATAAAAATGCAAAACTTTGCGACATCTTGAGCACTATCTTAATAAATCTGAACACTTAGAAACATATCTGATTAAAATTTCAAATGGAAGCGTTTTGTTTATTATTTGAAATTAAATATTTAAAATTCTATACATATATGTGTTTTTTAATGAAACAATTTGGAATATAATGTTAGAAATTTTGGATATAATTTGAATTATTTTCTGCTATCAAGTTTATTTATTTTTTTGTGAATTTGAGTTTTATAGCCAAAATGTATATTTGCTGACAAAAAAATGTATAAGCGTATGGATTGCAAAAGAAACATACCTTACTTTAAAATTTTAGATTGGGAATAATTTACTTAATTACTTGTTTTAGTGAATAAAATTATAATACAAATTAAAAGGGTTTATTGAAATTATACTACTGAAGTGGCATTATAGAAAAATATTTTCATTTGAAATTTCTATCCCGTAGGAGCATCCTGTAACAGTATGACAATGTCATGTGACAAATTAAAAAAAACATGTGGGAAAAATTAATTGAAAATTAGATTTATATTAGTTACTAAGAGCTTCATAGAGGTTTTTGCAATGGCCATTCGATGCTCATAGGCTTCTAATGTTGTCCAGTCCTCAAATATATCACGAAAATTTGTCATATGACATTCTCATATCGTTACTGGGATATAACAATGGCTCCTCTGACAGTCATCAGAATATTATATTACGAAAAATGGCCAGTAATACACGGGTAATTATGTGAGTAATTTTTCGTCACACTTATTACTTTAAAATCCTCCATTAATGACTTAAAAATGGGCTGCAGCAAAATGGTAAGTATTTTGGTAAAATGGTAAGTAAATAATCAAAAATGGTAAGTAAAAAATGACAAATTTGGTAAGTAGAAAATCAAAATTGGTAAATAAAAATTCAAAATTATTAAGTAAAAAATCAAAATTGGTACAGTGCCCGTTTTCTAATCCGGATCGCCGTAATCCAGACGAGTATCGACAGTGACATTTAAAATAATTTTGCGGTCATGTATGCATGTGTGTTCAGAAATGAGAATGAATTATCTTGTGATGTTTTTTCATAATAAATTAATGTAGTTATAATAGCATAGAATTCTCTAATTATGTCTTTTTAATCTTCTCTAAAACTTTTATTCTAATTCTACAAAATTATATTTTCGAGACGTTGAACAAATTAAAAAAATCCATCCGGATTACGAAGCGGACATCTGTCATATTGTCTCCCAATCATCCGGATTACAAAACGGGCACTGTATAAGTAAAACAGAAAAATTGGTAAGTAAAAATCAAGATTGTTAAGTAAAACATAAAAATTGGTAAGTAAAATAATCAAAAATGGTAAGTAAATAAATCAAATTTGGTAAGTAAAAAATCGAAAATGGTGTGAAAAAATCAAAACTGGTAAGTAGAAAAAATTAAAATGGTAAGTAAAAATATCTAAAATGGTAAGTAAGAAAATCTAAAATGGTAAGTAAAAAAATACAAAATTGGTAGGTAAGAAAATCAAAAATGGTAAAATGTTTCACTGTTAGGACAATGGAAAATTTTCTGTTTAGGAATTTATCAGTAACACCTGTTGGAGCAAAGGGAAATTATCTGTATTTTGGAAAGTTATTTGTTCTGCCCCTTGGTGCATAGGGGAAATTATCTGTGTTTTAGAAAAATATTAGTTCTGTTCTTTGGGGCAAAGGGAAATTTTCTGTGTTAAGTTCTGCCCTTTGAAGAAAAGGGAAATTTTCTATGTTTTGGGAAATTATTAGTTCTGTCCTTTCGGGCAAAGAGAAATTTCCGTGTTTTTGGGAAGTTATTATAGTTCTGTCCTTTGGGGCAAAGGGAAATTTTCTTTGTTTTGGGAATTTATGAATTTTGCTCTTCTATGTTTTGGGAAGTTATCAGTGTCACTTGTTGAGGCAAAGGAAAATATTCTATGTCTTTGGAAATTATTTGGAAAATTCTCTGTGTTTTGAGAAATTATTAGTTTCACCCTGTGGAGCAAAAGCAAATTTCCTGGACAAAGGGAAATTTTTGGAAAGTTATAAAATATACTTGTACCATTTGTATCATTTTTGGTTTTTTTTACTTACTATTTTTGATATTTTTACTTACCATTTTTGATTTTTTACTTTCCAATTTGATTTATTTTCCTTAACAATTTTGATTTTTTATTTACCATTTTTGATTTTTTTACTTATCAAATTTCTCCTTTTTACTTACCAATTTTGACTTTTTACTTACCATTCCAACATTTTACTTACTGAGCTTAATTTTTACTTACCAAAATTGATTTTTTTACTTACCAATTTTGATGTTTTACTTATCAAGTGAATTTTTTACTTACCGTTTTTACCAAAATACTTACCAAAAGTGTTTTAGCTATTTAGCCTTAAAAATAACGTATCTTTGTAGCACTATATAGTTGTTTCTAGTTTAAGTTAGAATTGTTAATGGATGCCGAAATATCAGTGTAGGGGAAACCGAGGAGTTTGGGACAGGAGTAGCGTAGGACAAGGTAATTTTTTCATTATTATTATTAGCTGGAAATACTGAATTATCGGAATTATGTTAGAAAAAACATGTTCCCAACATATCCGTTGTTGTCCCACGGTGCCCCCGATCGGGGATGTTAGGGACAGGACGACAGATTAAAAATTTTTCTTTGACCAAGAAAGTACATTTATTTTCTGAGCTCAATCGAGTGCTTTTATTAAAGTCAATAGGGGGAGGTGGGGCTACTTTGAGCTATGGGGTTACATTGTTATACGATTTTTTCGCATTTTTCAATAGACAAAACAATTGTGAATCTAAATAAAATACTTGAAAGAACTAGCATAATTTAGAAACGGGTGAAAAAATCAAATATCAAAGTAGCCCCACAGCTCAAAATAGCTCCACTTCCCCCTACCTGTAGGGCCTGTGGGTATACCATGAGCCATATAAAATTCTAAAATCATTTCTTGGTTCTTTGGAAAAATGTCACAAAATCCAAACACGAAAAAGTGTCTTAAACCTCCCCAGTCTCCCCTAATGACTTTGTAAATTTGTGATGGGTTTCCCATTTAGAGTTTTTTTTAGTTTTTTTTTATTATTGTTTTTTTTTTTTAATATTTTTATTTATTTATTTTATTTTATTTTATTTATTATTATATGATATTATTATATATCGAATTTTAGTTTATTTCTAATGAAAATTGGATTTTTACTTTTACACTGACAATTTAAAATTATTCTTGAATTGTTTTACGAAAAATTTGATTATTTTACTCACCAAAAATTTGATTTTCCGCATTTTCCCTAATAAATGAGAAATTTTAAAAATTTCAAGATTATAAGTAATAGTATGAAAGGTAAAAAAACGTTCTATTAATTGCATTTAAATTTTTTTTCCTAAATTGCACATGATTAGAGACAAAAGATTTCTCTGAGTGCACTTCTCCAAACGCGTATACCGCAAAAGCTATAAATATCCCCAGTGCGTCTAAATTTATCACAACTCACTGATAAAGTGTTTGCAAGGGTGTTGTGCGAAATCCCTCTCAGAATCTTCTTCATCACTGATGCTCCTTTGAGTGTTCAGGATGTTGGAAAAAAGATCCCATCCCTCTTCCAAGTGTGAATACCACCTCTCGATGCAATTAACAGGCACTTGGTTGGAAGCTTCGAGGCAGAGCGGAGAGCCCTGGGTCTGGGTATAATCTTCATGAATGCATTTTGATGAAAATTTAGCGTGAGAAAGAAAAGCTCAGTGGGGAATTTATTATGATGAATAATTCAGACACTTAATTACTGCCACTTTCACATATCCTTTCCACACTCAGACTCAACATTCACCTGGAATTACATTCCGAACATGTTTATTTCCACCTTTTGGGGCACTTTAAGGGGTAAGGCGGGATATTTTAGGGTGGTTATAGCGTGGGTGAATGTTGATGCTCAAGTGGAAGCAACAGAAAACATGTCGGCGTGTGCAGCAATGATGGAATAATTTGAAATTCCACTCTGAACTTTGTGTTGTATACCCTGGCATTACAACACTCCCTATTTTCTCGTTCTTGTATTGAGCATCAAATACTGGACCATGTTAGGGGATGTGGGGGTGTTCTTTGTACCAAAATATCCAGCTCTAATCTTTCCTTTCTTCATTCACACATACAGCCATAAACTGGATATTTTATCAAGAGAAATAACAGCATAGTTGGTTGTGGTGATGAAGGAAAAGAGTTTTGTATATAATGTTGATGGAAATAAATACTTGCAGTATGGGTGCAAAATGCACTGTAAATCTTTGAAATGTGCAAAATTGTATTCAGAAAATTTAGGATTCACACCCTCAGTTTATTGGATAGGGGGTTTGTGGGCATTGGGGATGGTTTTGCTGTGTATTTTTGGGGGTGCTTGATGAAGAGAATTGTTATAATGTGCAGAATGTCAGCATAAAATATACACTTGTGGAATAAGCTTCATTCACACCCACCAATTGCATAACGTCTCTTGGCTACCCAGAGAGTGAGTTATTTGAGATGCAAAATTTCAATTCGAAAACTTTTAATAAAACGAAATTTGATGGTAAATTAACATTTATTCAACACAACTCACACACATTTTATACACCACCGAAAATGTCCCACCACCCATCCAATCAGGTTTGCAATCAAACATTCAGACAAGTCCTAGATGGAAACAAAGTTTTCCATCATCTGTAGATCCTGGGACTATACAAACTTATATTGCTGTTCGGAAAATTTAGACATATAGTTTTTGAGCCTTTTCAAATTCAACCTTGTTGAGTTTTTGATTTTCGGTTGCTGAAGAAGTTGGTTCTGTGTTTGATTCATCAGTGTGAGAATTGTCGTCAGAGGAATTTTAATGGAAATAGTCATGAAAGTCATCTAAAAAAGCATTGAGCTTTATGGAAATATATGAAAAAGTTAAATGATCGATAATATGGTGATATCTGCTATATTAATTACTTAAAAGCTATTTTATTACTTGGAAATTCGTATAAAGCTTTAATTTATGTGATATACAAAGTAACACTTGGAAGTTCACAAACTAGTATTTTTGGGTTTCTTTTAGTTTTATTTAAGACTAGTTTTAGATTTAGAAAATTACGTTATCATGAGGTTAAAGCCTATAATTGTAGGAAAAACTTCCAAAGAATAATAAAAAATTGAATTTAAAAAAAAGGCTTTAATGCAGAGTTCTCCATGTATAACTGATATGTAAAAGGTAAAATAGATGCTTATTGATTATAAAACATAAATTTAATAAGAAGTATTTATAATTATGCAATATTCAATTAATATGCCTTTTTTGTAATAATTTTTTTAACATTTAAGTAAGACTGAAATCTATAGTGACTACAGATATTGTTTGAGTTATTAACACAATTTATAAAACAGCAAATATGATTAAAGTTCTTTGTTAAAAAAAAGTTAAAGAAATAGTCTGGATTTTCTAAATTTGAAAAGAAAAAGTCAAAATATGTGAAATAGTTAAGATTTTATCTAGTTGGCTAAGTGTTCGATTTTCGTTTGAACCTCAATTTCGAGGTTAAAAATCAATCTGACAGAAAAGTTATACATGGATGAAAATGTAGCTAACAACATTCTCTATCAAACACACTAAAGATATTGTTGGGGCAGTCCTAATTTTTGAGATATTTTTGATTAAAGTTGCTAAAAAGCTCGATTTTTCTATGTTTTCTGACATATATAAGACTACAGCGCCCCTGGTGTCAGTTGTACGAACTCCATTTGTCCAGAGGATTATCGGGCATGTAAAGGAGAACACATGTTCCCATACTAAGAAATAAATCGGTTCAGCAGAATCGGAGATATAAGCACCCAAGTATCAAAAAAACGGCAAAAACGGTTTTGCCTAGATTCCAGGCGCAAAAACAAAATGAAATCATAATCATATATCTTTTCGTAAATCATTTGACCCTAGCAATAGAAAAAATAGCATGATAAGAAAGGGGTTCAACACAATTCAATTCAACTTAAAATCTATTAAATGTGTTTGAATGGTAATTCTAAACTTCTTTAAACTATCTCTATTTCAAAACTTGTTTCGAGGATCTTTTAAATTCTCAGAAAAAGAAAATATGTATGTAAACTTGTGAAATACAATAATTCAATAATTAGGTTCATTTTGTATTAGAGTTTAAGGGTAAAGTTTTACAGATTATTAAATATTAAGATTTTTATTTCAGAGAATCGTGAGTTCGACAAGTTTATTTTAATTCTAATATTAAGCATTACCTCGGTAATGTATTTTTTCTTTCGAAAAGTTTTCCTTATAGTATCTCAAATTATTCAGATGAATTAGTCGGTTAAATTTCATATCTTCATCAAAATATTCTATTCTAATATTAAGTAGGGAGACTGGGGCAAAAAGTCACGAATGTGACTTTTAAATTTCAATATCTTCCAAGATAAATAAGAAAGCGGCTTAAAATTTTTTCCATAGATAGCCTCTATAAGTCTTCTTCAATGTCGTAAGTTTGTTAGAATTTGAACCAGGAATTTAGAAAATAAAAAATAACGACATTTTTATCATATTTAATTATTATTATTTATTTTAATTATTAGCTACTTATATTAAATTTGATGCACTGGTGAATATTTCTTAAATTATCTGTATATTCTTTGAATACGAATCCGCTATCTATTTTAGAATTTTACAAAGATTCTTTTCTTCAGAAATCCTTTCATTAAAAACGACCACTTGGGGTAAAAAGTAACAAAAGCTATGGAGCAAAAAGTAACAAAACCGAAACAATTTCTGATGTCCCACGCTTAAAAGAAACGTCAATGCTATGTGTCGCCGCTTGTTGTTTGTATTGGTCAAACGATTTGCAGTCTTTTGTGTGTTTTTTTTGTAAAATAGCTTAAAATGCGGTTTTCTCGCTCAGGTAGAGAAAACGGTGTTTTATAGAAGAATAAATTTCCTATGAAAATATGTAATCTAGGTATTTTACTTAAATTTACGGAATCCCGTAATAAAGCGAATCAAAATGTGATATTATCTTATGCCTGATACTATTTGCCCTAGAATTTTTGAGAATGATCACAAAATTACCTTTTAGAAAACAGCTCGATAAATATATTTCCTAACAAAATAGAAGAAAATGACTTTCATCGAGTTGTAGAGTGGTAAATTTCCTATAAAACTGTGATAATTAGAAATTTTGGAGATGCTAGGGTAGCTTGTAAAAAAATAAAATATCCGTTTTGTGACTTTTTGCCTCAGTCTCCCCTACCCTTGTTCTTTCTTCTATTGAAGAAGAAAAACCATTTGTAAAAAGAGGGAAGTGAGTTATTTTTAATATCGAGCTTTTTTCTTCGATTTTTATATGAAACTGAACCTTGCCATGATACAATTTAGCTCTACAAACTATAAATCAATTGTGAAGCTATATATTATGAGGCTCAATTCCATTTAAAAATAGATGAAGAAGCCAAAATTCAAACGGACCCCAATTTAAAGGCGCTTGTGCAAAACATATTTTCTTAAATAAATAAAAAATTTTAAAAATAAAAACAAAAAACAAACAAACTAAAATCACTTATTTTGTGGAAAGCATTTTTCGTAATTTATTCGGTTGATGTAAAGGTGTTTCAAAATTCCCGGCTCTCCCTTATTAATAGCAGTCTAATATAGAGTTATTGGCTTTTACTTCGTATTTGTCACTTCAACTCGTATTTTTGCAGCGAGATTTTTGCTTTAAGGTTTCTAGATTTCAAAAATCAGACACGAACTTGTAGTAAAACTGAATATCGCTCTCCTAAATATACTATATTATATTAGCCGACAACATATTGCGCCATGTATAGTTTTATTGGCAATAAACTTCTTCCCTGAGATTTCTATACTACACACATCCCATGAAAGTTTCTACATCTCAACTCTCTAGCTCTCTAAAATTCAGTTTGTGCTACAGACATTTCTGTTGTGATAGTTTTGAATGCCAAATGGAATACCCACCTCAACTTTATATTTGCATGTATCCCCAGATATAACTAATGCCACCATCCTTGTTCGCCATATGCAACTTTGTAACTGAATAATAACTGAAACTCTCTGGCCAAAGTTTTACCATAGATTTGTAAATAAGCTCTTCTGGGGACGGAAGATGAGGAGCTTTCGTCCTCAATCTCTGTCACAAACAGGACTCACCCATAACCGGGTATCCTGGTTAAGTAGGACTTCCTCCTCTTGCTCCCCTGGGGTCAAGATGAGAAAGAGATTTCATGGAGGGTGATTTGAATTGAAGATTTTCAATTTCCTTACAGGATTCAGTTGGAATATTTCAAATTGGCTCTATTGGATTGTTGATTTCAAACCCTTATGCTGTGCGCAACCCCTGATACAACTCCATCTGTCAGGGTTCGGGTTGAACCTATAGGGGTGCAAGTGGAATGTTTTCGACTCTTGTGGATAGATGCCAGACTGGGTATCATGTTTTGGTAGATTCATCATGTACATTCCTTATCAAAAGCAATTAAATCATATCTTTAATTGAGCTATTGATAGGGATTGATTACAAGTTCTATAGCTTTAAGTTTGCACATAAGAGGAGCTTTGATACTTGAAGCTGTTCTCTTTGGGGGATTTTGGGATAGGGTAATTTAAAAAGTTTTGCAGCATAACGATGAGAAATTGTATAGGAAAGGGATTTAGTATCAGGCAATAGATTATAGTGTAACATCTTAACTTCCGTCTAAGGGATAATTTTCTCCTGTCCAGATATTATTAATCACCGGGTGCTATCCACCAGTTCCACTCATTTGAAAATAAATCCCCATAAATTGTGAACTTGGTGTCCGTGTGCGTGCCTTTAAGAATGGTATTTTGGGTGATTGAGTCACCACCTGACCTCAACCTCCTACGGCCGATACCCGGGGAACACACGTGGAAGCGAGAAGAAGAACTATTAAGGGTGGCTGGAGGGAAAAGATGAGATTATTGAGCTTCAGTGGGAGAGAGAATGAGACAGAAGGAGAATAGACAAAAATTCCCGACATTCGGCCACTCCTCTGGATGTTTGTTTTTCCCAGACTTTTCCCAGCACACACTCTCAGGGATCCCACTCCCTGTCCGGCAGAGATGGTGCACCGGCCGGGGAAAATAGTGTGAAAAACCTGCCGTACCGATATACACCATCACCAAGGGAGCAGTTTTTAGGCGGAGCCAGGAAAGCTACAGATGGAAAAATGTGGGTGTGTGAGAGAAAAAGCTCTAATGAAAGTGGTGGGAAAAGGTTAGACAAAAAAAAGCTCATACCCTACATCTTTCTGCTGCACTTGTATGTGTGCCGAGGGTTTTTTGAACTCCCATCAACGCGGTTTACGATGAGATACCAGCGCCCAGAGTTTTTGGAATCTGCGCACAGAGCACAATACAAAAAGCACAAAAAAAAGCTTCGCTGGTACAAAATGACCAAAGAGAGCAAAAAAAAAACGACCACCCCGAAAAGTGGAGGAAAAATCGGTATTTCGGGGCGGAGTTTTCCTTTCTCATTTCATCCCTCTGCTGCACCATGTTTCCCCGGACTTTTTGTGCGTTTTTACACAGGGATATGGCATATATTATAAGGGGTCACACTGATACAGTATATTGACAGCAAAAAAAAAGCTGAATCGGCACTCAAACTCACATCATATACCTATAGTGTCTATATAGCCCTGTAGCATCCCCTTAGCTAAAGGGTGATTTTTTTTTCAACTGAAATTCGTGCGTTTGAGACCAAAATTTGCATGTACATAACCCTCGAGGGACACACATTTCGCCAGAGACTCCAAAGAGGTAGAAAAAACATTTTCGTGTATTGGAGTTCCTCTGTAGAGAACACTGGGGCAGTTTCAAGCAGCAATTACAAATGTGATAACCCCAAAATTAATTGTACTTTGTAGTGATTTCATAAAATAATCAAGAAGATAAAAGACAGCACTATTATACATATATAAAGCATAATTCGATCATGCGAGTGATTCATTGCAAACAAAAACTTTTTTTACACCCTGGTGTAGATCTTTTTACATATTCTTATTTTTAAAAATATTCTGAGTTGAAATTTCTGGAAACTATGTAGGTAGAAGAAACAGACTTACGCTCATGCAGTTTCTATAAACTAACAGCTTAGGGAAGACCGGGACAGCTTCGCCAGCAAATAAAATTTTTCATTGTATATAATCACAGCGAACAGACTGGGCTTTTTTACATGGTCATTGCTTTTTTACTCCTTCATTGCTTTTTTACACGTGGAAAAAATATTCAAAAAATTGGGGCACTAAACCAATTTTTGCACCGATTTGATATTTTTCCGTTCTCTGAGACAATATTCTTTAATAAGAAAACGATTTATTAGTAAAATTTGCCAAATTTAAAAACCTCGAATTAAGAGCAAAAAGCAATTGACCGGTTAATTGCACTTTGCTTTTTTCTCAAGGTACTTATAATTGGAAAATTTTACAAATATATCATTTTTGTTAAAGAATATTGTCTCATAAGGCGTAAAAAATATCAAATTAGTACAAAAATTGGTTTGGTGCCGCAATTTTTTGATTATTTTTTCCACTTGTAAAAAAGCAATGAAGGCGTAAAAAGGCAATGAGCCCAGTCTGTTCGCTGTGAATTTGCAAAAAAAATGTTTGTATCAGGCTGACAAATATTTCAATGAATAGGAAAGGAGGTGTTTACTTTTAATAATGGGTTCTTCAATATTCCTTTTTAGACAAATAATAATAATCCACAGTCTAATTGTCTCCGTGGCTAATCTGACCCGGTCTCCCCTAAATAGATGTCTTTAACAAAGCGAATATACGATTTTATGAGAATTCTATGATAGCAAACTATGATGACGATGGACATTTGTAGCAAAAATTGTCCACACTAGAACATGCTGGAGCACCCTTCATCGCTTGGCTCCAGGAGTGAACCCCAGTGCACATTCCGAGAGAGCCACGAATCTGGCGTCCTCTCGCTTCACTGGTGAAGACCGACTGAGAAGCAGATTCGATTTTGCCTTCGGAATAACTCACCGAGTATTCATAACGCCATCTAGCGGTAGTATAGCGATATCGTAACTTGAAATTAGCCGCCGGTATAGCACCCCTAAAAGTTACAACCCCAGCTGAACAGTGATTGGTTCCGTTGGCTTAGAAGAGTCTTCATCAGGACGGGCTTTCTCCTTCTAACTCCTCTAAGTTCAACAGTCCTACTACATATTTAAGTTTTAGGTTTAGATATTTTTTTTCCTAAATTCTGTAATAATTTTTACCTTAATTTTTAATTTTTTAACCTTAAATAAGTATTAAAGAAGAAACACTAAAGGGAACTAATTTTCATATAAAATAAGTCTAAGTTGTTCTAAGTTACCTATACATTTACAAACCATAATTTTCTAATTTACTTTAATAAAAATAAAAAAAAATATAATTTTTATTAAAGTAATTTTTTAAATTTTTTTATTTAAAAATTTTATTTATTTTTTGTGAATTTTATTACTCTTCACTGGATTTCTGTCTAATGTATCGTGTAATTAATTAACAATATAGACGGTTTCAGGCTATCTCAGTGGTGCAATAGGCAAGACAGTTGGTCTTGGGCGAACGAGATCTCTGACTCGACTCTCAAAGTTGTGAGTTCGAGTCCCGCCCGGTGCAAACAACTGAATGTCAGAAAAATACATTTTCACTGTGATAAAACGTAATATAATGCACCGCCTCTGCCCACAAAAAAAAAAAACTCTGGGAACATGGAAGAAGCATCCACACTACGGGGCAGGCGCTCCTGGGCGGTCTACACATGTACTTAGCGGATTATTCCACCACGGAATGCAACAGCAATATAATATGATTACATTGTAACAAAGTATTTCGATATGATTAATAATTCTGAATCAAGCTACCTCTGAGCCTGGTATATGCAGAATGGTGGAGGAGAGCCATTTGAAGAA
Source organism: Phlebotomus papatasi (assembly GCF_024763615.1). Taxonomy (NCBI): domain Eukaryota; kingdom Metazoa; phylum Arthropoda; class Insecta; order Diptera; family Psychodidae; genus Phlebotomus; species Phlebotomus papatasi. The sequence goes on from NC_077224.1 coordinate 67,849,807, forward strand.
GGAATATTTCTATACTAGTTGTGTAATTATTTTCTAAGTCGACTTAGAATGGAATAGGACCGACAATACATATTATAATTATTTTACTGATAATATGAAATTTTGCTTTATCATTTTTTTAATCAAATTCATTTTGACCAAATACAATTTTTCGATTTTCTTGTTAAAAGTTGTATGATAGTATTTTACACTGACAGGTCCCCTAAACCTGCTACCATAGTCCCATAATTTGCACATGTTTTGCATCTATCCTCTTATTTTACCACGCAAAATAAGAGTATATTTTCTCACCCAGATTTTTACTGCTTTCCTAGAGAGACCGATCATACTAAGTCGGCGACACTTGCAAATAAAAACGCAGTTTATTGAAAGTAAATTGACAATAAAAAAATTTCCCAAAGTTAATTTCAGACTAAACTTCAAGGCATTCAGGCTAAGTGTTTTAGCTTATTTTTAAAGGTCTTCAACTTTTAAACAACAGCATGACTACCGAATATTGAGAGTCGTCTACGCTTGTGTACGAGAAACTGTCAAATATGGACATAAATTTCTCTAGTGTGTAGATGTCATAAGCCAAAATTTCTTTAGAAAATACAGCTTGTTACAACATAATTTATGGTGCTATTCCAATGAAAAATGAACATGTAATTTAGTATTTTATTTTTCTCAAGTACTTCTGCATTATCGACTATTCTTTGTGTTGGTTCATGTCTCGACTGATTTTTGTAGTCATTTATGTATTCCAAAACCACGAAACAGTTGTGACAGGAACTAACACAAATATAGCTTTAATGGTGCTATTCTATTGAAAAATGTAAAGCGGAACTACTTCCCTTGAATGTTGTTTAAATATATAAGTTATTTTCCTTTGCTTCTACTTTATCGACTTCACTATTGGTTTGTGTCACGACTGTTTTTTCCTGTTTTCGTCGTATTCCAATACCACCAAACAAAGGCAAAGAAAGGTTGATTAGGCAGAAGCCGATTCATTTTCATTGGAATAGGTGAAAAGGAGCACCTTGGAATTAGGGTACATTTAAAATTAGGTTTCTTCTCCTATTTTGAAAAAAAATTAAAACTTATCGTGATGTATTTTAGATACACAGTTGGCTTATGCAGTTAAATTATATCACGGTTAGGTCCAGTTCCATTCTAAAATAGAAGAAAAAAGCTCAATTTAAAGGTTCCCTATTTCAAATATGACCCACTTCACCATTGTATCGTAAGATCTGTATACCTTTAAACTATAATAAAAGAAAATGATCACCTAATGATAATCTAATAATAAATATTAATTTAGCGACTAGAAAGTAATTTTAATTTATTACTAAGAGTTGTTCTGCAATATTCCAGAAAGGTAATGCATGAGCGTTGAGCATAAAATTGCTGTATGAAATTACTCCACTGTCCCCTATTGAAGTTCCCCTGTTAGATTGAAAAAAAAAAACATTCTGATTCACTTTTTTCTGCTGTGGAATTTCTCCCTTGTAGTGTCTGTGTAAAAAATCATCCCCTCTGGTTACATACAAATACCCAGGAGACCTTTGAAACCATAGGAAATGCTCCTGGAGACCTGCGCCTGAGTAAAGATTTTTCCAAGCTGTCTCAAATACCCGACGCCATCGTGCTCTCTTCAAATGTCCTCAGGGGGGTGTCAAAATTTCCTTTAATTTTGTCACATTAGCTTGATCACGAGTAATTTTATGATTGACACTTTTCAACTACAACTAGATTATCTTAACGGATGTAATTTGCACTTTAAATTAGAAATTAGATCACTTAAGGGATTTGACTGGTATTGGAGAATTTTAATATCACACACCACTGATTTATTTTGGGATCAAAAAGGTTAGGCTAAAGAAGGGGGTTAAACCAAGGGATGTAGGCTTTCCTCAAAGTACACGATTGTACGTCTGCACTGCTGTGAACCTCTTACTTGTTAAACTGAATCATCAATGAAAATACAAATAGCCGAGACGTGGCATCATCCATTTATAGCGTGTGGGGATCGATGAAACAAAAATATCGCTGAATTTTTCCAGAAAAAAAGTAAAAAAAAAAACTGATTAAAAAAAGCTCCCAACATGGGAATCCCCCTACAATTGCGCCTCCCAGACAAAAAAAAAACTCGCTACATTGAAGCTGATTCTGGCCACACTCGAGAAATTATAATGTTTTCAGGGAGTATGACACATTGGGGGGTTGGGGTGGAACAAAAAAAAAGTTTGCCACATATAAAAATGTGCCAATAAAAATTGAGTTTTTATTTTGTGCAAACAAATACATTTGCAATTTTCACAATTGCCCAAAATCGAGTGGTAAGGATATTGCGCGCCAATCATCAGTTTATGTCCTTCAAAAAAAAAAATATTGCTCCTCTTTATAAAAAAAAATCTGACACATACATTCTCGCGACAGAGACAGGTGGATGATTTTTTAACCAACCCTTCACCCCGTAGGATGAAAAAAATAAAATGAATATATAAAATGATTAAATAAATGTTTTTATTTGAGCATGGAGAAGACAAAAAAGCATCACATAGGAGAAATGTTGTATAACATGGGCAGAGGATTTATTTGCGCGTAATTCAACAGGAGAAATCAAATGGAAGACCTAAAATACATTCACTTTATTTGTTTACATTGCCCTAGCAAAAAATTTATTGAAAGTTAAATTTTAAGTTAACCGGATTTTTCTTTGAAAAATATAAAGATTTTTAATACTTATTTATAGGCCTATGAATTTGGTAAAGTTAATAATTTATATTTCTTACAATGTGGAAGTTATTTTTGGATAGTAGTCTGGTGAAATCTGAAAAGAAAAAGAAAAATGGAAATTAAGAAAACAGTAATCAAAATGAAAAGAAGAGGGTAATACAACTCTTCGCTTTGCGAAATACTCAGACTTGTGACTGAGAGCTATACATTGCACATTATACTGGTAAAATCAATCAATATAATATCATCAAAATCAAAATCAAAATAAAAAAAAAACAAGAATATCAATAGGGTAAGTGTGCCAAATTTCGGCATAGTTGCACGCAAGCGTCAAAGTCTCAAGTTTGAAATGTAATATTTTAAATACAAATTGATTTTTTTCTTTCTTTTGTAAGAGTGTTGCTTGGAACCTTGTAAAGAGTTTACCGTCTTTATTTACTCTAAAATCATTTTTAATACATTTTAAAATTAATAAAAATGTAGACATAGCTTTTGTACCCTATTTCGGCCACCTTCATTCTCATAGTTCCTTGCCCTTCGGGAATTTTTCCAATGTCTTTTTCACGTCATCTCGTTTGTCGAAGTTACATTTTTTGTTATTCTTTTGCATTGTATAATCTCTAGAGTATGTAAAGACTAAAAATTCATGGAAATTCGAGGAACAAAAAAGGTGGCCGAAATTGCAAGCTGGCCGGAATTTTGCACACTTACCTTAAGCTTATAAATTTAAAGATTTTTCAAAGTTTTTTTTCTTTAATTATGTCATTAGTTTTTGATTTGTTGGCTTAGAATTCATTTGGAAAGATTTTTAAATTACTAACTTTACTTATTCGGACCCAAATTAGTTATCGGCTCGTTACTGATTGGAATAGGTTCAGAATTATCAGAGATTCCAAGACTTTTCTGAGACCAAACATAATCAATTCAGTTGGGAAATAAGCTCTCTAGAGTCTTTTTAATCTTTGGTTAAGAAAACACTTATTAAGAATGATTCAATGGTATTTTCGTATATGTATGCCAACATCTAAAATATCGGAGGCAGCCATAATCTCGAAAGCCAAAATCCCGAAAGCTAAAATCCAGAAAGCCAAAATGCCGAAGGCCAAAGTCCCGAAATCGAAAATCCCGAATGTTCAAAATCCTGAAAGGGATGGAATTATATTGAGGATAATGTATAGAATAATTTCCCAGGATACAGAAAATTTCCCTTTGCCTCCAGCAAACGTTTGTGCAATCGTGGGAAGCTATAAAACTTTTAACGATTTGGGATTTTGGCTTTCGGGATTTTAGCTTTCCGGATTTTGGCTTTCAGGATTTTGGCTTTCGAGATTTTGGCTTTCAAGATTTTAGCTTTCGAGATTTTGGCTGCCTCTCATATTTTAAATGTTGCCATACATATATGAAAATGCCTTTAAACCATTTTTAATAAGTGTTTTCTAAACCAAGATTCTAGATAGCATATTTCTTAACGAGGGTTATGGGATTTTTGCTTTCGGGATTCTGGACAATTCGGGATTTTGGTTTTCGGGATTATGAGGTTCGGGAATTTGGCTTTCAGGATTTTGACCGGGACCCCTTTTAAGAATTCGGAATTATGGTATACCATAATAGATTTTGGTTTTCGGGATTTTGGCTTTCGGGATTTTGGTTTTCGTGATTTTGACCGCGACCCCAAAGAATTATACATATATACTGCCCTCTCTGTGAAGTTCGAGCAGTAAAAGAATTAGGAACTCTAAAGATCTTAGATCTTAGAAGTCGGGCACCTATGAATTGGGGCAACTTTAAAATTGGGCCTTCTTCTCTTATTTTTAAATCTAACTGAGCCTTATTGTGATATAATTTGTGGAACTCAGAGCAAAAACGGCTATCCTATGGATATGTTCCATTTTTTTTTAAATTATGAAGAAAAATTACATTTAAAAAATCTCAATTCGTTTTAAAAATAGAAGAAAAGGTCTAATTTAAAAAGTACCCGAATTCAAAGGTGCCCCACTTCCCCCTACATATACGGTGCATTGTAGGATAGTCGCGCCGAAGAAAAATTACTCGGAAGGGGTCACGTAAGATTTTGGAATAAACTACAGTACGACCCCGGTAGAATCAACACATTTGATTCTCGTATATCAGCAATATTCTAATTTATTAATTGTTGTAGATACTATTTCACTCGTTTAAAATTTTCTGACTTTCTTAATTAACAAAATTGGATTAAAGGCTCGACATTAAACCTGGAATTTTACAGTTTTTATTACGGTGCTTGAATTTTTTAGGAGTTGACTCTATCGGAGTCGTACTGTATATCCATATCTCTTCATATTCATGTAATTCTCCAATTTTACTTTTTGAATTAATAAATATTCTCAAAATCTTAAAAAGGATTGTGTGTGATATCATGTCGTCCCTGTAAAAAATGCTCATTGTGTAAAAAATTATATTTATTCAAGATCATAAAGTGGAAAAATGATCCATTGTTCAGAATTTTTACTCTAATTGATCAGATTTAAAAAAAAAAAACTTATCATAAAATAAGGAGAAATACTCTTAAAATAAAAATATTTTGAGTCAGCAGCTTTTCGATTCACATTTTCCGAATAACGATATCTTTTAGATGTCAATGATGTTTTGAGACTCAAGCTCTGTTTTCAAGAAGAATATTTTAATTCAGGTGGGATATCCTTGTATGTAATCCTTTAAGGATTGTCAAAGTTTTGATTTAATGAAATTTCATTAATTTAATGAAAAGAATGAAGTGATAGGGATATGATTTATTGCAGGAAAAGACATCTACTAAAAGCAATACTACCCACTTTCTTTAGATTTTCATCTTAAGCTAGCTCAGAAACTATACGTGATCTAAAGTAAGTTTTTTCAGGAGATATACTCAAGAGATACCAACGAACTCTATAGTACCAGTCATTTGAAAATAAATGGAAAAAGTTTTAGCAGTTATTACCCTGAAGTATTTTGATCCTATAGTTTTCTGTCAAGAGCTTCGAAAGCTCTCAAGTTTTAACGCATCAGAGACCATGATTGGACTGTAATATTTTGTGAGATTGTATTAGGTGAGATTCTTAACAATCTCACCTACTATAATCCTAACAAAATCTCATGTCCTCCGATTGGCCCCAAACTTTGCCAGAATGTGTTTTGACACTTCCTGATCACGAATATATGGATGGCTAAAAACCGTTCCCGTCCGTCCGTCCGTCCGTCCGTCCGGCCGCTCTTTGGAGCTTATTAGCTCCTAGACTAAAAGAGATATCGACTTGCGGTTTTCGGCAAAGGTTATATATCGTATGAAAATTGCAACTTGGTGCATAGACCCCCCACCCCCCACCCCTCCTTCCGCCATTTTGAAGACCCCCCTTTTTTTGTTTTCTTAATGGCTCCGCCCCTATGGCATCGATCGGGCTCAAATTTTAGAATGTTATAGCTGGGCCTTAGGGCTTTCCATCAATACCAAACTTAAGGTCCCCCGACCCCCCTGACCCGAGCTATAAGGGTCCAAAAAAAATTTCTTAAAATGGCCATTACTCCGGTTCTAATTGTCAGAATTTAAAAAGTGAGGGCTTTTTGGAAAGCTCTCGTGAAATGCCACTTCCCCTTCTAACATCGCAAGTTCGTAAAACTACCGCTAGGGGCGCTATTATTAAAAAGAAAATTTTTAAATCTTAAAAGTTAAATAACTCATAAATTCCTTATGCAATCGGGCTAAAATTTGAGTATGTTGTAGCCGTTGATTGTACCTATTAAACAAAAAAAACCTTAAGTCGATCCATAACCCCTGACCCGAGCTATAAGGGGTCAAAGTTCGAATATTGACCGGCCTCTATCTCCGGTTCTAATTAACATAGCGACCTAAATTTTACCTTTTTGGTTTCGTATCGATGAGCACTTTCAGATGGCAGTTCAAAAAGTCCCCATAGGTGGCGCTGCGATAGCGTCAAAATTCATCGAAATTCAAAATCATTTTTCTCAAAAATGGCATTGTGCAAGTTAATGAAATTTTAGTATGTTGTAGCCCAGTCTAGGACGTTTCCAAAATGGTGCGTAAGTGCGCTGTGGTTTCAATAGAACCGGAGATATGAGGGGTCAAATTTCACGAAATTCAAAAAATCATATCTCCGGTTCTATGTGACCGATTTTGATGAATGAGGGCTTAAACGAAAGATCTCACCAAATGCTACAACTTTCTAGAATATTTGAACTTCGTGGGACCAACACCAGAGGCGCCACAGTTGAAAAACCAATTTTAATATCACATAACCTCAATTATCTCGACTGTCGCTAAACCGATTTTGATGATTACTTCGACACAATTGTAGAACACATTTGTCTCTACATTTCGTGCATACATCATTTTCCGCTCAGACTACGCTATCACTCCGATTTTGCCGTTTAAGTGTGAAAAAAATGATTTTTCCCATAAAAACGCTTTGAAATCACTCAGATGCCAATTTGACTGCCTCTACTCCACCAAGACACTTAAAATATGGTTTTAAATGGAAAGTCCCACAAAATACAACAATTCTTTGATATAGTTGAAGTTCAACAAATGACTACTTGGGGAACTCTGGATGAAAAAACGAGTTAAGAAACAAAAAACCTCGCTTATCTTGGCTTCTGAGTAATAGATGAGATCGTGTTCTATGGGAAAATTATAGAGAACATTCTGGTCTACATTTCACCCATATATCACTTTTGTGCCAGTTCATCCAAATCCTTGATATTTTGGTTTAAATACAAAATTTGTATAATTTCACGAATTTGATTCAAGATAACTGAATGGCGACTCACAATTTCAGCTCTAAATCGAATTTGCATGCACTCCGAGTTAGCTCACGTTAAGAATCTCACCTACATAAGCCGGTTAGGATTATCTGTCCCTTTTTAATTATCAGTTTTATTGGCTAATATTAGAATAAATAATATTAGAATATTTCATTTTTCATATTTCTATTAATATAAGTAAGTTATTAAAATCTTAAAAGAAAAATATACCTGAGGAAAGAATTTTCGATGCAACGTAGCTAATCTACTACCAATTGGTAGTAGTAGAAATTTTTTAATCAATTTTGTACATTGGCTGTTATAATTCTGGCAAAATCATTTATCCGAGAATACCTTATTCAATATAATTAAATAAATCGGCATAGCTAAAGCATTTCCCACGATTATTAATTATTAATTTTCTGGATTATCCTCTCAACTTTGACGAACATAAGTTACATTCGAATTACTTTCTTAACATGGACTGGATATAGTAGGGAGATTATTTTTTTTCAGTAAATTTAATTTGGTTTTAAATTTTAACTACCAGAAAATTCATGCTTTGATATTATTTAACATTTTTTCTTGTTATCTATTTCTCTCTTTTATGATATTTTGTTTATTGATTAAATAGGATGAAAAGTTACTATAAATTTTGTTATAAATTAAATATTGCTTTATAATTAGGCAGATGGAGGCGCCTGGTGATGTGACAAATTACCCATTTAGCTGTGGCATTTATAATGATATTTGTGTTTAACGAATTAAATCTTATTAAAATTGGAAAATGGGGTAAAAGTATGAAAATAGCATTTTAAGTAATAATTTTCATATGTCTTGTGTGGAAAATTAATTATCTGCACAGGAAATAAAATTGAGATGAAATTTATAATTAGAAATTCAAATTGTGTTTTTCATTATAAGGTATGCTTGTTAAGTTAAACTTTTCCATTTTCCATGATGCTTTTTTGAAGTATAGGAGGAGTTTTGGTGAGGGATTTTGTGTGGAGAAAATTTATTAAATTTTCCTCGCATTTCTCAATGAATTTCCCATTTATTATATGCACAATGCCAACAATTATATGTGGAAAATGTTGTGGAAACTTTCTCACAACATTATAGTTGGTAACATTATTAGTTTTTGAACAATTTTCCTCACATAATAATTTTTGTGGTGGTCCTTTCTCTAGCTGCCATTTCTCCTTGTGCAAATTACAATAACACAATTTATTTTCCAACGTCTAGTTTGGAAACATGTTTTCGCGATAAATGACGGTAAAAGAGGGGAAAACTATTTTATAATACGAAAAACGGATGTTGATAATCAAAATTACTTCGGCAGCATGAATAAATCAGAAACATTTTCAACAAATTTTCAACATTCGCGTCTCCATGTTGTCTGATGAAATTACAACTTTGAGAAAAGTGGATGGCAGGTTTGGTTGTTGGTTTATATGCATGAGACATTGGTAGGTACTTTGTCTTTTTTCTCTATGTTGTTACCTCCCTCCCCCCCGTGTGGGTGGAAATGGGGAATTTATCGAAAATTAGTGGTTTGAGTGGAAAAACTTTCACCACTATACCAACATCCACATGACTATGTTGTAGGTGCTTTTGTCTGCCAGAAAATATGCTATTTTCATAAAGTGGTAGAGGCATTTTCACTTCACAGAATAATTTGTGTTCTCCACTCCATTGTACCCACCAACATTTCCCTCACCATTAGAAAACTACCAGGGCAACATTCTCCAAACAATATATTGAGAAAATTTCCGAGAAAATTTTACACAATTTATCACGAAGTGAAATGTGGTTTTTCTCTGTTGAAAAGTTCCCTTTTACAGAGTTCCAATGGTAGCTAATGGCTGGTCCAACCCCAAAAAGCTCCACTCTCTCAATTTCCTAATTTGCTGCCGTCTGCAGAAATCATACATTTGCCACATAACCAGGATCTGCAGATTCGTGACAAAATTATCTGCTCACAGTATTATTTCACAGGATTATTTCAAAAATCTTTACATAATCTCCAAATTTCTTAAGGTTTAATAGAACTAAAAAAATGATTGTAAAAAGTTTTAAATTTAATTCTTTCGCCAAAAAAAATATAAAAAGCACTTGACAGATAGGCAGGAAATATGCTGTGTAGGAATTTTGCAGAACTCCATGTAGGATCCTCATTGCATAGAAGATCCATTGTATACAGGTTATCTGTTCGTGTGTAATAAATCGATCGCTCAGTATAAGAAACGAATAACTCCCAGTAGACAAATTTTACAGGAGAGCGATTTTAAGCTAAGATTTTACATGCAGAGTATAGGATTTTTGAGATTTTAAACTTCTATAACTTTGGAAATAATTATCTTTCAAGTATAATATGCACAGGGAAGGTTGAGAGTATAAAGAAGTATCCAAAAAGCGAATAAAACGATTTTTGTGACAAATCGAGTTGGTCGACTTATATTCTGAGTTGTCGAAATGAAAGTTACTTTAAATAATTCTAAAACCAAACAATTTTCTATAATTTCAACACACTTGACTCAATACTCCTCGAATAATCCTAAACCATTTCATAAATGTTTCCGAAAATTTTGCAAAATCTGTATGTTTCAGGGCTGCTATTAATTCTTTATTCGAATTAAACCGTTCGTCACGTAGGAATTTCTCTACGTGTTTTGACAAATATAAGTCCCTGTAAATAAAATCTACTGAATACGGTAGAGGTAGACAATCAACGAATTCGTATTTCGAATCTTTAAATTTCGCCATTTATTGTCGAAACGCCTTTGTTAGCAGGTGTTTCGTTTTCGTAAAACTGATATTTTTAAGCTGAAATTCATTTGGTTTTTTCGTAAATTTTTGGTGTTCAATTGATCCAGAAGTTTACAATAATATTGTTACGAATCTCTGGATGGTAGAAGCTACCATCCCTTCAAAAACACCCTCAAATAATTTGCAATTTTAATTTTTAAACTTTGAATTTTAATTTTTTCCTCTTTTCCAAGGAAAATTTGTTGAGTATCCTACATACCGTGGACTGTCATTTGACACAGCGCGCTGGGAAAACTACCAAAAACGGTCGGTAAGGTGTAGTGTTAATTGACGCTTAACTGGTCAAACACATTGAGAGAAATCCGAAAAAGTTAAAATAACATTGCGGAAATGTTTATTTTACCCTGCAGTATTGATCCGAAATCGGTGTAAATATTATGCATTTTAGGTGTATTAGGGGTTAAAGTTACCCATTTCCATGTTAATTTTACCCTTAAAAAGGTGTAAAATTAACATTAAAAAATGTTAATATATTTTTACACCAAAAAAGTGTTAAAGTTATGAGGAAAAAAAGTTAATCGAACCCCCGTTTTTTCTCAGTGCAGGAATTGTTTATTTAACAGAAAATTAATAATTCTGATATTTTGCTGAAGGAAGAAAAAATGGGAAACCCTTTGATTGACATAAGCAATCTGTTGCAACCTAAGGTTTTTTTCCTAGCGTTTTCACTAAATTTAAAAGCGTCCGAGGCTTTGTGAGCTACTCGAACTCCCGAAAAGGAGCTCTGCCTTATATTCTTTCTCGAAAATTTTTCTGATGTATATAAAATTACTGTAGAATTAAATTTGTCTATAAATCACCACAAAGTCCAGCTTTAAGTTGAAAATTGTTCAAGAAGAGTCTTTGACCTTGAATAATTCAAGATGGCGAATTTTCCGGTGATAGGTATCTAAGGACGAAATGTTCAGCTGGACTACCTCCATAACATATCCAAAAATGAAGGAAATCGTCAAGGCCAATTTTTTACAAGGTCATAAAACATGTTTTTTGGAGGAGATAGAAGGGGTGGGGGGTAATTTGAGTAAGTTAGTTAGATAGAATGTATTGACTTCTGGGGGGGGGGTCACCGAAAACCGGAAATCAATATCTCTTACCGTTTAGCAGCTAGGATGGTGAAAAGTTGAAAAAAAAGTCGATTGTGAAAACTGCTCTCTCTTGGAGTTCGAGCAGTTAAAAATATATCTTAAGTTTTTTTTAAAGTCTTTTGGCATATTAGGTTCTATTTTTCCGTATAATATGAATAAAATCAGTTAATTCTTTTAAATACTAAAATTTTTTAAAATTAGCAAACCCGTAAGTTTTTAAGAATGACAGAATTCTCAAAATTTATTATGTAACTAATATCTGAGATTTATTAATTTTATTGAAAAAGTATATATTGAAAATTAGATTGACATTGTTTTCTGGATTATGATCAGTTTTCTAAGTTTAAAGTTCAAAAAATGCCAATGCTTCGCTATTTGAAGTACGGATCTAGCCATACATTGAATTAGCTTTGGGAATGAGTTAGAGGAGGATGAAATGGAATAAATTCGTAAATCAACAAACTTTTTGGTGAATAGAGAAAAGTTACGTAATTGTTAGTGAAAATATAATTTGCCTTTGAACATCACCACGTTGTCTGGCTTTATTCATTGCGAAAAATTGCAAATTATTAGGAAATTTTCATTGAAATGTTAAAAAACTTATACAAAATTACAACATATTATTCACTATTTTACTAATTTCTCAATATTTGCAATATTTTCTGAATAATTGTAATAAAAAGTATAGATATTAAAGTTCAGGACTTGGTATCTCCACAGACAAATTGATTGAGCTTTAGGGAGAAATCAGAGAAGATGGGTTCAAAATCAATGAAAATTTAATGAAATGCTGATAAAATGTAAATGAATAAAATTAAAATTTGATGCTCTTTGTCACGATGCTGAGACCTTTTTGTAAATCATAATTATTCCGGAAATAATTGATGGTGAAAATGTTTGCTAGAGAGAATAATATCCCAGTGGCGGGGGGTATTACAGGAGGGTCATTAATCAAAGCTCCAGTGACAGTTTTTCCCTGAGCTATAAGCGTCATCATCAATTAAAAAGGAAAAATTTGTATTGTTGTGTATATATGGACCGTTGGTGGATGAATGTGCGCCGAGGGTGGTTTTATTTATGCCACAGAGATGTCCAAGGAAGATTCAGCGAAGGCAGCTTCAATGGTACTTAAAAGGAAAAGTACATACCAGCATCAAGGATGAGGAAAGGCATTAGAAATGTTCATTGGTGTATTTTCCCAACAAAAACTCCGCCCATTAAAATATTCATTTGGTTTTTCCTGGGGGCATCCTTTCCACACTCTTATCCTCCATGGAATTTATATTACAAGAGCATAGTATGATGTCCTCAGGGTATCTCCAAGAGAAGGGATTTGATGGTGCAAAGGTATATACCATCATAATTTATCTTTTATGTCATATACAATTTTACCTGGCTCTCAACATTCTGATATTTGTACCATTTTGATTACAAAATATTTATCTTTTTCTTCATTATCTTACCCTTTGTGCCAGCATTATATGTTGATGTTATGAAATTCTTTTCCATTTCCGTCTCTCTCTCTCTCTGATGAAACAAACTTGACTTCAAGATTAAAATCCTGATGCATTCTTTCACGCTTCTTGCTCCTTAATCCAGTTAAATCCACAAAAAAGTCTGGCATTCTCTCTTCTGTGTTCTGATGGTTTCCCAGAATCACCCCCGCATCTGGACGTCTCAGCATCTAGCAAAGGCCAGAAGTATGGCAAAATCTGAAAGCAGAACCAACAGGAAGAGAATGAGAGATTGGTATGGGAGACGGAAACTATGGCCTTAGGATTATTTTTTTCCCTAGCAACAATTTTAGCACTAATTCTCTCGACCGTGACGGCAAGTTTTAAATTAATTTGCAAAAGTTTGAGGCTATTTTGCCAAGAGGGAGCACTATAGAGGAGAATATTTTTACGTGACAATTTATTGTTGCAAAAGTTTGTAGCACAAAGTTGAGTAATCTATTGCAATTGCTCAAAACTTTCACGCCAATACTTTTTCCTGGCTCTCGAGGTAGAACTTGAGCCAACAGCACACTATCAAGATATTATATTCATGAATATTAGTTTGAAAGAGAGAATTACGTAAATTAAAAGTTTTGATGAATAAACTAAGTAGAATATGAGAGAATTATTTTTTTTAATTACATTTTAATACCTAAGTAATTATATACATATGTTGTTTATAATTGATAACATATATTACTTTATGTAACATAGAATAGATAATGAAACAGATTTATAATTTTTTTGTTTAATAGTTAAGCATGAAAGGTTGTATTAAATTTTGACATAAATATTTTTAACTATTTGCTTTTTGGTCTTAAAATATTACTAATTCTTGATTTTTTTTATTTTTTGTTCGAGCTTAATATATAATGCTTATACAAATAGTAAAAACTAGTCCCCATAACGTAAATTATTAGTAAGTCTGACTAAACGAATTAGATAAACCCGTGGTAATTAAAAGTCATGTGCTTGAAAGTAGAGTGTTCCAAGGAGAAAAACGATTGCAGACTTTTTAATCGGGAACCTTTACGAGGACCACCGATCTTAAGTATCGCCATACCACACATCGTACGATTCCAAGCTTCGTGATTATTTTTTCTATTGTTTTTCAATAAATATGACTTATTGCACATCTATTTTAAAAAACTAGGGGAAGTTGCCCAGTTTTTAAAATATATTGCCTAGTCACATTCATTCAGAAACATTGGAAAAATTTAGTTACTACGAAGCTTAGGATCGTATGAATCATAGGCACTTTCTTCTACGTATCTCTTTATTTAATTGGTAAAATGATGTTCCATTAATAAATTGCAAATTTCACTAATTACTTAGTTTAGTACAGAAGTGTACTAATTGGGGACACTCACTCAGTGGGTGAAATTGTAGAGTTAGTCGTTTTATAGTGGAAGTATCTCGATCGAGATTGAATTCCCTTTAGGTCACCAGGAAGTTTTCTGCCTTTAAAGATATTGGAATTGCATCCAGTGAGTTTAGGAATTCCACGGGTCATGAGATTGAAAAAATAAAGAAATAAAGAAAAATATATAATAAAAAAAAAATAAATAAATAAAGAAATAAAAAAAATAATAAATGCACGACTAAATCCATTTGCGGGAAGGCCTAGTTCTTCTATGTAAAGTTGTGTCAGAGGATTAATATATTATTATTATGTATTTATTGTGTTCCGCTCGGAATTGTTTTTTTTTAATTTTAATTTTCTAAACCTGTTTTTTCAATAGATAGGGGAAAGTGACCATGCTTGATACTGTAAAATGATGCCCAAGGTTTGTGATTATTTTCTGATTAACACACAAACCGAAGCGATTCTTGCACTATGACAAAAAAATGTCTCACTTATTAGGTTCATAATCCCACCTCAAAGAGTTCCTAGAAATCCTTAGATTTTCCTCAAGAAGAAAATGGAAATTCAGTAGCGATTTTTATACAAGTTGGGTCCGGGGCCTTCCTTTATAATAATTGATTCGACAATTCGGAGGCTCATTTTCACTGCAAAAAATTCACCAGATACAAAAAATTGCACAACAATATTTAGACGGAACTCTAATCTATCTGCTTAAATCGTTTGTACGATTGGTTATTAGTTTTAAAATCACTTTTATGCAATTTTTCTAAACCATGTTTTTATGACATTAGGGCGCTAGCGAAAACCATTTTTTCACTTTGAGTCCATGAAAATGTCACTCTGCAACCTTAAAATTCAGGCAACAGGGTTGAAGGCTATGTCAATTGTCTATAAAATTGGAGGATTACAATAGGAGTAATTATGAAAGAATCACATCTAATGATAGAGTTGCTACATATAAATTATCACTCATGGACCATTATTAGAATATAGGATGGACACAAGTAGAATTTATGAATTTGTCACCACCATCAAAAACAGTGTCCACCAAGTAAAAATATTTTTACATAAATATTAGTACTGATGACCCCTCTATGTGCCTATGATAGTAGTTTTCGTGAACAGCGACATTAATTAAGAAATACATATGAAATATCATGTATCGAAATTACAGTTTTGGGCCTATTTTTGAGTTTTGCTTCCTAAAACTAGGAAAAAAGAGCTAGGATCCTAATTTTTTTAGGAAATGTGAGGCTTAGCACCAGCTATTGAAATATATTGCGATGAGTCATAACTATTGATTAACATAGGAAAAAAATAGTTATTATCAAGCTTGGATCGTATCAAGCATGGTCACTTTCCCCTAATTTGTTTTTATTCTTTTTTGTGCTATCTGCTTTGACATATAAATAATAATGCATGTAACGTAATGCGATCTTCAGACTGGAGCTTTAGCCCAGTTCCTGAAGGTCTGAAAATTCTAAATATCAAACAATTTTATTGTTTAATTAGCATCTAATGGGTCACTTGTGCTTAATAAACCAATTCTAAGTTATTTTTCTTCCAAAATAACTTGATTGATAGGAATTTAGCAGTATGGAATTTATGGCAAAGCTTTAGGTCTGAAGCCGGCCTAAGGCTCAAGATCAATATAGATTTTTGCCCTCCATTTTTTAAAATGAAATACGATTTAGTTTACGATTTTCATAGGATTTCGATTGCATTTTTCGCAGTTATTCTGTTATCTTAATCAGTTTTCATAGCTTAAGACCATATAAGTCAGTAGAAAATTCTTTGAGTATTGTGGAACATAATGGACGGTTGTTGCTAATGAATTCTTATTGGTATTGCTTGTAATTTTGGAGGTGAGATCTGTTTTCGGTGAACTGTACTGAGTTGAGTTCTCTATAATAGTCCAACTTTATTGCTTTTCCCTCCTGATTTGGCGAGGTTATTTTTGTGTACCACATCTCTCGTGGTGCGTTCTGCTGGAACTAGAGGTTTTCTGTCCACCCTCTCGTTTCTGGGTGTTTTCATACAGTTTTTGGCACACAGAATTGTGCCCATGCCCATACACCATTTTCATGCTGAAAAAAAGTCCTGGAATATTTTCAACTCTGTGTAACTTTGCCCTGTGTTTTCTATACATATAAAGGGTTACACCGAAAAATTTCCTTAAAACGTTAATTTCGAGATGATTTGAGCGATTCTTCATACGCATTTTAAGTGGGTAATTGTTATACGGACTATTATAACTTAATTTAATTTATTTAGAAGGTAAGTTATATAAATTGTATTTAACGTTTGGTGTACTTAAAAAATAAGTTTTAAAGATACTGATAAAAGAAAACTTTCGTAAAATTGTTCGTAAATGTTTGTGAATTTCTATTGGGGACTTACGAAATGCTCGTAAATCGTATAACGCACGAACAAGTTCGTAAAAGTTTGTACTTTTTCACAAACATTATTCGTAACATGATCACTTGACAAACATTTTTTATTCATTTAGAAACATTTGTTGGGGATTTTTGTTTGTATGACAAAAATTTACGAACAAAAGACAAAAGCTTACGGACATTTTTGGTGTGTTTACCAACATTTACGAACAAATGTTTGCAAAACTAGAAAAATGCTTGCCAAATGATCATTTTGCGAACGATGTTTGTGAAAAAAGTACGAACTTTTACGAACTTGTTTGTGGGTTATGCGATTTACGAGCATTTCCTAAGTTTCCAGTAGGAATTCCGAAACATTTACTAACAATTTTGTGCAATATTATTTTCTATGTAAATATTTATGGAATCAGTTTTTTTAATGAAAATTTTTAATTTAATTCAAATAAACTTATATTATGAACCTCTTCTGATGTATAATTGACTAGTTTAAGTTCTCTAGCTGTATAACAGTTAATGTCCAAAATGATTTTATAATTTTTTGTAATTTGAAAACTATTGATTTGATTAGTAGTTTAAGAAATTTGAGTGAAAATCTAAACGAAGTCTTTGAGTTGAAAATTTCTCTTGATCTCATTCAAAGAGACTATTATAATGACTTCAATTTTTTCTAATCAATTTTGTATTTTTTATAAACTAATTTTTTATCGTATTTATAGAAAATTTATTTAAAACTCTTACAGGTTTTGTGACAAGCAATTTTGAATGTTATGCAAAGTTTATGAAAGGATTAGTCACGGCTACGGAGAATGTTCTCTTTCTTTTCAAAGTTTGAAACTGTCCACCCAGTGTTGAAAATTCCTACAATTACCGAAAAATTTTTATTTCTGTTATACTTTACGTGCAAGAAATAATTTGAACAATAGGGGAGAGCTTGCATGTTTGAGATGCCGGTGGATTATTCTTTGAATATTTAAATAAAGTGTTATAAATACACTAATCGAGTTATTTTAATAAAGCCTATGCTAGTGAGTAGTGAGTATACTAAGTGCTATAAAAATTTCAAGGTAATTTTCTAATTTTTTGGAAATATTGCCGGTAGGACAAAATAATTTAAAAAGTGTCTCAAATACGCCGGCTGTTTTGCTGTTCTAAATGAAATGATTTTTTTAGAACTTCATGAGGCTTACCGATCTTCTTGTTCTAAAATGTCGAAAAAGACCGTATATTTTTCTACTGGACTTAAAATTTTCGGATATTAAATTCAGTACATGCTCTAATATTTAAGTAATGTTTGTTAAATTATACAAAAACAATGGAAGACAAATAACTTGCAAAATGAGTTTGAGAAATTCACGAATAACCCTGTTTAGATCCAATGGGTATGGTTTTGCAGGAGAGATGTGTGGGGTGGTTGGAGCCAAAAGGAACCAAAATGCTATATACACACATGACCACATGAAATTGTTAGTCTATCGCACAGTTGAATGTGTTTACTTTTTCAGCCATCTCGCTATGTTTGAATTCTCATCCACGGGGAGGGTAATGCGAGGGTGGAAGTACGCATATGGTGGAAAATTCCTTTTTCGTACCCAGGCTATCCCATTCCCCAAACAACAAAAAAAAACCCAGCGCCATTTCATGTGGTGCGTTTGCTTTTTCGAAAGGGGATGTGGGTATTCATTTTTTGAGGTTCTTGTTGTTTTTTTTTCCTTTCGCCAATTCCGGCTGGTTTTTGCTGACCAACCACTAGGCCTGGGACAGCGATCGACGAGGGGTTGAAGGACAGATTCTCTGGTAGAGCTGTATATTTTCATTTTGGAGGCATTTTCCATAGAAATCCTCATGGTAGATTTTGGACGATGCCATTTGAATAGGTTTTTGGGCATTGAGGGTTGCTTCTATATGTGTTTGGACAAATTGTTTTGTTAGAAAATTGACGCAGATAATTTCGTCAAATGGGGCAGAAAACTGTATGTGGCTGTGTCCATGTGGTCTGAACTTCTAAATGATCATACCGAAGGGATGGTCGCGATTCGCGTTCAGTGCCCTTCCATCGGATTCACCCCCCCCCCTCCCCTCTCCATTAAAATTGGTCCATGAATGAGTTATTGAAACATATAGGGTGTTGCATATATGTATGTCAATTGACTAAATACTATTGAAGGGGGTTATTTTAGGTGTCTGTACAGTCAAGTGCATATTTATTAATTGATTTGGTTCGTTCACTCGAACAATATCAGCTGATTGTGGTGACTGTCGATGGAAATACCGGGCCCAACCCCCAGCAATCACCTTCATCTCTCATCTGACTCCCCCCCCCCCGAATGAATATTTGTATACGATAAGAGGGGGAGAACCATGTTGTACAGCATGTTAGTTATGGACTATGTTGCCATTTAACATGGGTGTCGATAGTGAATAGTGTAAATGAATTGTGTGAAATAATCGATTTGGAACAATAGAAACAATTAAGAAGTGAAAGCTTCACAAAATCTACCACGATTTTCAAAGAGACTTCACCACCCGGCGTCTCCACGAACCAGTGGAGGCGCCTGGTCTCGGCAACTAAAATTCCGTGTTAAGTTTTTCTTTTTAAAATTTCAATTTCAGATTTTAGAAAATGATTTTAAATTAAAAATTAGTCAATCAAAATGAGAGGAAAACAGTTATAGAGGAAAGTTAATTTTTTTCCGAACGTGTCAGCTTTCGAATATATTTGACCAAAGTAAAAATAACTATTAACTACCTAGTTAAATAAATATTAGAATAATTAATAGAAGAGGTTTTCGCTTTGGGGAGAAAAAGAATAATAAGGAATCTCGACTAGGAGAAAGTAATCTCCCTTCGAACGTTCATGCATTCGAATAATGTGAATTTCTTTTAGTTTTCCTAAGAGACTTACACATTTCTATTAAATATTTGTTGGCTCATCATCAATTGTTGATAATTCCGTGATAATTTAGTGTAAATCTCTTACGAAAAACAAAAGAAATTCACATTATTCGAAGGCATGAACGGTCGAAGGGAGAGTACTTTCCCCTATATTGCAATATTCGAAGGCTGGAATGTTCCGAAGGCAGTAATTTAAAGTTTAATTTTCAGTAGAAAATTATTTAGAACTGATGAACGTTTTGAACTTTTTTTCGAATTGTAAAGAATTTTAACTAAATGTACTAAAAGTGAAATTGAATAATTTATTGATTATAAAAAAGAGCAACAACTTGACTTAAAAAAGGCAAAAAGTCTTGCTCACAAGTTCTAGATAAAACTTAAAATGAACTTATGTTGGAAAATAATAAAATGCCCCAGTCTTGTGGAATTTCCAAATTCAAAAGAAAGAGCTGTCAGCTCTCCGTAAATTAAACTTTACATACAGTTTTTTCTTGTACAGGGAAAGGCTTTTAGGCTTCACATTCTTCAAACACACTCTGCTTTCGAATACTTCTAATTTTTCTTATATTCCTTTAATAAATCTGACATAATAAGAACGTATTTTAATAAGCCAGTCTTAAGTCACACATTTCCTGAAAAAATAGGTCATATTAATTAAATGGCAATGGGAATCGCAATTCAAATACCGGTACTTTATTCATTAATCGGTAAAACGCAACCGAGTTTGAAAATTTGAAGATCTTTCAAGAAAATCCAAATTTAAGCAAATCGGCTGAGAAATTAACCCTCGATAGGCTCTATAGAGATTGAACGTTAACTATCATAAATTTAAAATAATTAATTTTCAGGTTATAGCTATAGGGTAAGAGCTCATAATTTTGACCAGTTTCTAAATTTGGACACTATAAATAAATAAATTAAAGTTATGTATTTTTATTCCAATATTTGATTTTAACACTAAATACGTTAAATTTTGAATATGATTTGAGTTAAAATTGCTGTTTTGAAAGTTCAGTGTGAGCAATTGCTTACGAGAAATATGACAGAACTTCGTGTTTACTTCAGTCTAATAAGTTGTGGGGAAGTACTAACGATTTTTCCTCGATATTTTTAAGTGATATTATTAAATATTCATTGAATATTGCGTTGATTTACGTTAATGGTGATCTGTACTTTTGATCTGGACTGAAATTGTCTTGTGGATATCGTTTTTCGTGTGAAAAATAGGCTATTTTCTGAAAGATTCACCAGTGAGGTGATATTCCTTATTTTAAACAGGTGTTTTTCCATGTTTTTCTTTCGAAATTTCGTGAAGTTTTAGGTTTTGTGATGACTACATGTTATATAAATGCCTGAACGAACAAAGGAGCATCATCTTTACGAACGAGATGTAGTGAGAATGAGAAAAGCTTTGAAAGGCTCCCGAAAAGGCCAGGTAATGCGCCAATCTGTGCGTACTTGGATTACCGAAGTCAACTCACTTTAATGAATGATATGGAAAGTTTCCGGGCTTCTTGCGATATTCTATGGTTCTTTACATGAACAGGAAGAGGACTTGGTAAAATTGGTTCTTGAAATGGAGAACAATGGGCATCCTATTGAGGCGCATTAGTTGTCCAAATATAGAGCCAAGTTGTCCAATTTAATAACTAAGTTGTCCAAATTTCGAGTCAAATTCACCTCTACATATCAATTCATTTTTAAACGTATTAAGACTAATTTTAGTAAAAACAAAAACGATGAACTCTTGCCAAGTTTCTAAATAACCCTTCTGATAAGAGAGTAACAAAAAAAAGTCAATTAGTATTGAAAATATCGCACTTCAAACTTAGTACTTTGATGCTTATAAGCAAACTGTCCAAAATTATGAGCCCTTACCCTATATGTTTGGATAAAATTTATGTTTAGTCGCTAAAACAAATCTGAAAGTGACTGAAAAAGCTTTGGGAAATTTAGTGAAGAGCTAAAATCCTGTTTTCGTTGGGGTATGAGGGGAACTGGAGGAAAAGAAATTAGCTCTGAAGATACTGTTTATATATGAAGGTGTTATATCGAAAACAAAAGTCAATATCTATAACCGTTTTGTCTCTAGACCGATGACGTGCAAGCTTATTTTGTTGAAGTGAAAAAATGATAATAAATATTTTTGAGCCATTATTGGAATTGTTAAGAAGGTTTTCAAATTTTCGATTTTTCCTTTTGTAAAACACGAATATTTTATGGTAGAAATATTTTAATTAAAATATTGGAATTCGCTTTATTTCTAATTGATTTTTCATTCAATTCCATTTGTGGACAAAATCAACGAGCAATTTATTAATGCAAGTCATTTATCCGACTATTTAATGCATTCAAAATCAAGAGTTAAAGCTCTCTCTTTCTTACACATGTTTTTCGTAAATTTGTACATAATCAAAACATATGGCTGTTTCGCTGGGAAAAATTATAAATTCTATTTAGCTATGAATACACCCCCGAAAAAAAAAGTCACGATATCAAAAAAACATATCCAATGTGAAAGACCGTCAGATGAGAAATGAGTAACTTTTTGATGGATAGAAAAATAGGAATAGGAGGAAATTATGCAAATAATGGGGAGATGTGCAAAAAGAAAAGAGACTGGGCAAATTGAAAATCACAATTTTACCATCTGCCTCTTGTTCATCACGTTATACCCTCAGCGTGACAATAGCAGTGAAGAGGACGCATCAAAATCTAATCAAATACCATCCCATATATTAACAGCCACGACGGATGCCACATTCATAAATCGGAAATTTACACACTCTCCAAAAAGTCCGAGGACAAAAACATTCTATCGAAAAGCATCGCATAGAGATTTGGCTAAAGTGTCTATCCGTGGAAAGCTAAAAAGCCTACAATCCTTTTGAGGACAAATGGAAAATCAGAGAGGGAAAGCTTATTTGGATTGGAAAACAGCGATTGAGAGATGCTGGGGCATATGATGACAAATTTCCAGATTTTACCCATTGAGTTCCTATTGCCTCTCCTTGAAAATACTCAGGTGGACATGAGGAATGTTTGGCCTCATGCCCATTCCGATTGAGATTTACCGAACATGTGCTCTGCGTAAATGTTAATGTCTGTCGTCGACAGATATTTTGTCTCATCTCAATTTCCCTAAGGACTCTTCTTGTGGGGAATAGAAATGCGTGTATGAAGGACCACGCAGAGGACTTCTCTCCACTTCATATGTAAATTTTGGTAAAAGTTTTGACTCCATTCGTGGTGCTTTTTCATCCCTCAATCCACCACAATTGATGTTGAATGAAAAGAGTTTGAGCAATAAAAAAAAACAAACGAAACCTCGGATAGAACAATAAACCATTGTAATGGATTTTTAAGTCAAATTATTTTTCACTTTGTCATTTTAATTAGAAAGGGCCACCCCAACAGCTAACAGAATGTGGAGACGATAGGTTGAGTTGAGAGATCGTTGTGAAGACAACAATGCCAGAAACACAAACTCGATGGGATGGTATTCTATTGAGTCTGCCATTGTCAGAAGGGGAGAATCATTAATTTAGCAGAAAATTTCACAAATTGCTCATAAAAATAAGACATTGACAACAGAAATGGAGTAGAGGGAATTGAAATACGTACATTGTTCGTTCAAACAAACTTTTAATATTTTTGTTATAGCTTTAAAAGTGATTTACCCTTGATAAATCATAAAATAATTAGTGGAAGTTTTAATTAGAAAAGTGAATTTTAGAAATTTCGATTAGGAATAGCTATACGATCCTGGACTTTCTTAGCTCGAGATATAACAGATCAGAGAATTGTAAACATAACAGAAAGGGTGCAATATTTGTGAAAGAAAATCCAACGTGAGAATGATTATCATGAAAACTGAGCAACATTTTCTAGAGCATTCGACTCAGGATGAAGGTAGATGATTAACGATCAGAGCTTGAGTCGAAAGCTCTGGAAAAATTGATGAGTTTTCCTTGAGAGATCTCATTTCCCGATGAAGTACGGTAGCTCCATTAAATAAAAATTACCTCTTGGTGCAAAAAGTGACAAATACAATCTACAAAAGATTATGTTTAATCGGCTTACATTGTATCCACCAGTATTTCTTTTGTGTTTTTCCTAAACCACCGTAGAGACTTTTCTTCTAAGAATGAAATGTATTAAAAGAAGGTCACAAATGAGAATGATATAAATTAGGGGAAAGGCTCATAATTTTGACCAGTTTCTTATTTTGGACAATTTGAGGATAAATTTGGACACTATAAATAAATTGATTAAAATTATGGATTTTTATTCCAATATTTGATGAATAATGAATTCCATCTAAATACTTATTCTTTTTGGAAGACTTTAACACTAAATACATTAAATTTTGAATATTAATTTGAATTAAAATGGCGTTGTTGAAAATTCAGTGTGAGCAATTGCTTACGAGAAATGTGACAGAACTTCGTGTTTACTTCAGTCTTATTTAACTGTGGTGAAGTACTAACAATGTTTCCTCGAGTGATATTCATTTTGAAAAATTTGAGATTTGCCTCGTGAATTAAATTTTTCGTGTGAAAAATGGGAAATTTTCTAAGACATTCACCAGTGAGGTGATACTCCTTATTCTGGACAGGTGTTTTTCTCA
This sequence comes from Phlebotomus papatasi, assembly GCF_024763615.1. Taxonomy (NCBI): domain Eukaryota; kingdom Metazoa; phylum Arthropoda; class Insecta; order Diptera; family Psychodidae; genus Phlebotomus; species Phlebotomus papatasi. The sequence goes on from NC_077224.1 coordinate 67,873,992, forward strand.
CGAAATTTCGTCAAGTTTTAGCTTTTGTGATGACTAGGTTGGACAAATGCCTGGAGAAACAAAGGAGCATCATCTCTACGGACGATATGTAGCGAGAAATGCCTTGAAAGGCTCCCGGAAAGGTCAGGGAATGAGCGAATCCGCACGTACTTGGAGTACCGAAGTCAACTCACTTTAATGAATTATATGGAAAGTTTCCGGATTTTTTGTGACATTCTACGTTTCCCTTACATGAACAGGAAGAGGACTTGGTAAGATTGGTTCATGAAATGAAGAACAATGGGCATCCTCTTAAGACGGATTAGCTGTCCAAATTTACAGCCAAGTTGTCCAAATTAATAACCAAGTTGTCCAAAATAAGAGTAAATCCATCTCTACATATCAATTCATTTTTAAACGTATTAAGACTAATTTTAGTAAAAACAAAGACAATAAATTCTTGCCAAGTTTCTAACCCTTCTGAAAAAACAGTAACAAAAAAAGTCAATTAGTATTGAAAATATCGCATTTCAAACTTGGAACAACGATTCTTACAAGCAGACTGTCCAAAATTATGAGCCTTTACCCTATATCTGAAACACATATTTAAGAGTTTATGTTTTATTTGCCCATACATTTGTGATTGCGCAAAATGAACTTTTAGAAAATATTTCAAAAAACACATTTTCCTCTGAAATAAAGAAAAATAAATAGTTCAAGGCAAAATCTTAGAGCGGTTAGTATCTTATAAGAGTGTGCTTATTGTAAATTTCTCAGATCTGGGGCACGTAAAAAAATCAAATAACCGTTTTGACATATAGTATTTTGATTTATTCTTTTTTATTTCAAAAACATGATTTTCTTCTTGTGAAATTTAAATAAATGAAATTTTTTGGCTTGACATTTTAATATTTATTGAATATTTAATGCTATTTTGAAGAAACAAACTTGAGAGCGTCTTTTTCAACTGATTAAAGTAATAATGTGCTCATTGGAAAGGTCTTGAAATTTCTGAAAAGTCTTAATTAGTGCTTAAGAATCGGTCAAGAGTTGAACTTTGGAAAAAGGAAACACGGATTTTGACCTGGATTTATCCTCCTTTATATTTTTTTTATTTCAGGATTAATTATAGGATAAGTCCAGGTCAAAATCCGTGTTTCTTTTGTCCAAAGTCTTAATTAGTTACAAGTGGCATGAACTGATTATTTTTATCCTTTTGTTTATTAAGAGTTCATTTATAAAATGCTTTTTCTATATTATGTATTTATTCCTATTATCCGAGAATATATTTATTCCTATTAGGATAAATATATTCTCGAGGATCAGCCTGAGACTATTTGAGTCCTAACTTCAATTGTGCATAACTTAAACTCAAAATCGTTTTAGTGCTTTTTGTTAAACCGATAAATTTAATCAAATCTTTTAACGGTGCTATTTGAAAGCTCCCTTGCGATTGTCAGTCTCTCTACCTTTTCCATTACACCCTCAAAGTCACTCAGTTCTCTTTTTCTTTGACGTTGATAGGAATCCTCTTTGAAAGTCTTTGTCTACGTCAAGCAATAATGCTCAAAGTCTAAATAATTAACGGTTCAGTTGATACTTCAGACACTGATGGTAAAGGTTTCCAGGAGCTTTTACTATAGAGAACTCCATACTTTCGTTGCCTTTGAAGGGGTATCAGGTTTGGACAAAAAAAAAGGAGTGTTTTGCAATGTAATACATTATTTATCGCACAAGTGAAGACCCGTAGGGTAAGAATGTAGCGTCATGGCATGAGATGTGAAATGCTTGGTTTAACATTTAAATTTTAATTTATATACACAAAACATCATGAACAGTTTATGAGTTACTCTTTTTCACTGTTTCTCGAATGGCTCCAAAGTGCAGGAGGAATTGTGTGAGTTCAACACGCGTCACTGAGAAATTATTCAAATGACTTTTCCCGGAGAGAAAAATAGATGAGGGTCCAACGAAGAATTTTCCCTCGTCATTGTGTCCAATTTTGTACAACATCCATTGTCCATTTCAATAGAGATTCCTTTACAGAATCCTTTTCGCAATCCCCTGACTCTTCAGTTTTGTTTTCATCTAGAACAGGCCCTGTTCGCTCCATTCCTAAAAAGGTTTTGTAAATTTTCCATGTTTTCTATACAGTGTTACAGAGGAGTCAGGTGGCTAATAATTATAATAATGGTACCACAACTTTCATAGAGGGACTAGGCTTTCTCGTAAGCAATATTTTCGGGACATAGTGGGATTACAATTGTGCTAATCCAGAATCACTGAATGCTATTGGCTTGAATGCTATTCAATCACCTTAAAAGCCAGAAAATTCCTGGAGGGGAATTCTGTAACGATATGACAATGCCATATGACAAATTTAAAATTTTTTTTGTGGTAAATTCGAGAAAAAATCGGAATTCAGATTAATATCAATTATTACGAGCTTCATAGAGCTCCTTGAAATGGTCATTCCAGTGGGGTAACATTAGCTCTGAAAAATGCGACCGGTTTTAGTGTAATTTTTCCCTGTTTTCGTACACATTCCACGAGATATCTGCAAAACTACGTAGGTTGCCAATTTAGGGTTTTCGGTTGCCTCTTCGTTATTAAATTGGCTTTTATCTTTTATTACTATTTTTTGCTAATTCATTCTACAATGACAGAAAACAGCTAATAAACCCAAAAGTTTTTTCGACTCGCTAGAAACATATGGGAAACATAGAAAATGTTATGGCCCTGGGTCATTTGATGTTCACTGCAATATAATGTTGTCCTTGTCTCGGATTTACTACGAAAATTTGTCATATGACATTGTCATACCATTACAGAATTCCCCTACTGGTGACCTAAAGGGGATTCGCACTTCGGGACACTTGCATCTTAAGGTGAGTGGTCTACTTTACCCATTCAGTTCTCACACAGTGATCAGGCGGATCAAAAGCAAGTTAGTTATTCAAAAATGGTTATTTTTATTATCATTATTCCAATAATATTTCTTGTGATATGGCTAAAGTTAAGGAAATATATCTGATTCACTGCATTTAAATTGATTAAAAAATATTTTAAATATTTTTATCAGAAAATTGTTGCATATTGTCAAACATTTGCTTCAAATATTATTTCATTGATTTACAAAAATGCCCTTTAATTATTTTCCTTATGCTTCTTGAAGATCAAATGTTAAACAGGCCTCAAGAGCATATTTTTCAACTGATTGGTGCAACATGGAAAGCGTGTGATAAATGTGTGCCAGGCAATTTATTCGTTATTATTTAAAAAAAAAGCTTGTTAAACTTTCCATTTTATCCATGATACACTTAGGGTGATTGTAACAAATTTTCCGAGACTCACTGATGCATAGTACAGTGGGATGCATTTCGAAAGACCCTTGTTTAAAAGAGTGAATAAATTAATAATAGGGTAAGTGTGCCAAATTCCGGTCAACTTGCAATTCCGGCCACCTTTTTTGTTCCTCGAATTTCCATGACTTTTTATTTTTGACATACTCTAGTAGAGATTATAAATGCTGAAGAATAATAAAAATGTAGCTCCGACAAACGAGAGGATGTGATAAAGACATTGGAAGAATTCCGGATGAGCAAGGAACTACGAAAATGATGGTGGCCGAAATAGGGCACCAAAGCTATGTCTACATTTTTATTCATTTTAAAATGTACTAAAAATGATTTTAGAGCAGTTACAGACGATAAACTGTCTACAGGGTTACAAACAACACTCCTTAAGAAGAAAGAATAAAAAATCAATTTGTATTAAAAACATTGCAGTTAAAACTTGAGACTTTGGCGCTTGCATGCAACTATGCCGAAATTTGGCACACTTACCCTATATAATTTTTTTTTTTAAATTTACTCTCGGAAAATTCTGAAGTTCATGATGTATTTGTGAAGAAGTAAAGTTGAATTGTAAATGGTGTAAAAGGAAATTTGAGGGTAGTTGAGTATTTTCGCTCAAGCGTTCATTTGTTCTATTCGGACGTTTTTAAGCAGATGTGTGGGTGTGTGGAAGATTCATTTGGCAAATTGCAAACTAAATTATAATATGAGAGCTAGAAAATTCAGCTTTGCAAAAACATTCTACATTTAAGTGAAACAAAGTTAAGCCTCCAATATTAATTTTGTACTCGGCTTAACTTTGACTATGAATCTCCCCTCGAGCCTATATCCGGATCTATTTATCTTGTACCATTCCTCCTGGATGCTCTACGTATGGGTACATCAACCCAAAAACTTCACAGAGAGTCGCATCACAGAGAATATCCATTCTACCACCCCCACGGCTTAGGGGTTTGGATGGGTTTCCCTCTTGTGAAATGCCCAAAAATGTGTGCGAATTTTGCAAAGCATAGTCACATTCCCCCCCCCCCCCAACCCCGAATATTCCGGGGAGATTTAGCCCAGACTCTTCGGGCCAAGGGGTTGAATGTGGGAAGAAAGAGAGACGAAAATAAATGACGAGGGAGGGAAACTTTCCAAGCATCCATGGCGCGTTCTAACGATAAATACGGACCGCCATATTTGCTTCGCATCGTATTAAATGGGTGAAATCCTTTCGCCTTTCGGAGGGTGATACCAAGGGTTGGCAGAGATGGTCTCTATATGCAAATAAGTTGAACGTGTATCTGACGCTAGGACCATTTAGAAGAAGGAGTGAGTGGACTAAAGTTGCTCATGGACGCATCACTCACTCCATCCCCAAAACCAAGGGATGGTGAAAATTTGAGGTGGCCCAGGGTCGTATTTTTGGGGATATAATGTAGTTTCTCCAACAAAATTCGTGTATTTATCACCCTTTCTCAAATAACTCTTACACACCCATGGCTACCCCAATCCATCGTGGCCCTAAGTGTATGCCATGTAAACGCCCTCGCAACCCAAAAGGATGTTCTGGACTGATCCAATGGGGTTACTCAATGGTGAGATAGATTTTCTAAGGGTGTGATTTTGGTTTTTGGGATTGGCATCCAAGCGAAATAAATGCCAAGTGAGTGCGTTCAACATTTTTCCCTAATTTACCATATATCCTGGGATTTGAACCTCTCTGGACTGAGTTGCTATACAACCCTTAAGACCATTAAATCTACATATTTTAGAATGACTCAAGGATACTCGATGTAGGAGATTTGAATATAATTTCAAGGAAATGTTACTGTTTTTTTTATTTAAAGATTAAGATAAAATGTATTAGATCTTGAAAAAAAAAGATATTTTGCTTTTTTCTTAAAATGATCAATCTATTTCTCTATCTATCTCATACTAGCAACAAAGAAGTTGTGACCAAGGGTAAAATAATGCTCTAATTTGTGAGATTGTTGCTATAACCAGAAAATTAGTTTTGTATTAATTTTTTAAATGAAAGGAACACATATTTTTTGATAGTAAATTAGTTGTTTGGTTAATGAAAAAATCAAAATGATAAGTAGAAAACAAATATCAAATTTCATTTTTGAAATTAAATCGACAAATACTTAAATTTTCCTTTTCCAAGAATATTTCGCAATCGTAATTTATAATTTCCGTTTTACTTACATATCTATTAATCAAAAACTGCCTAATTTTCTTTTAAGGTTTTCGGGCTTCGCAATATTTTTCCTATATTCCGTTAATAAATATAAGCTATCTATTGCATGTTTTAATAGCTAGTTTTAAGCTGTGATTTTCGATTAAAATATACCTAAAGAAATGCGGATTGGGACTTTATTTTAAAAAAATATTAAACAGCTAATGATTTTTAATCGAAAATAGTTTTGTAATCTACAAAATATCGTGCGTGAAGTTTATTAATTCATTTTTGTAGAAATATGTCAAAAAAGATTAGTTGCTTTAGTTAGTTAAGATAGTGATTTTAACCCTTTAAGGACAACTGGGTCATCTGTGACCCATAGATAAAATAATTTTTCCTGACTATACCTAAAGTTATTTCTTTTGAAAGTTTGTACGTAATCATAAAGTAAAATGTTGGAGGAATCTTGAATTTTCTTTTGCAAATCTTCAGATATTCGCAATATAGTAGTTTAAGCTCAAAAGTGACGAATTTTCAAATTACCGCATTGATGCATGATTTTTACTATTTTTATATTTTAATTTTTTTTAAAGTAAAAACCTCTTGGCATTAGACACTACAATAACTATACATAATATTTTTCATAAGATCGAAAATCAATATTCAATTATTTTGTTAAAAAATTGATTTAAATTTTTGGGTTATTTGGGTTAATTTTTTAAGGTTAGATGTAAGATGTATCACAAGCTTTGATTATCGATTCATTCGTTGATTTTCGATTCATAAAAGGGGTCTCGCCTTTAAAGGGTTAATAGACGTTTTGTACGTAGCTTTAATTGTATTTATAAATAGAATTCATCAAATAACATTGTAATATTTCATTTATTAGTGAGATTAAATTAAAATAAATTTTATTTTTTTTGCATTCATACAATATCTAATTAGAGGACTATATTAATATTAACATGACATATCGGGCTATAAATTTACATTACACTGATTCATACATATGCTTGATTTATCAGTTAAATCTTAATAACTAATTCTTCAGGCATGTTTATGAATTATGGTTCACAGATGAAATATGTTTGAAAATTAGTGGGAAATTATTCATCTCTAAATGGAAAAAGAAATCTAGGGCTTTGCAAAATTTCCATGACCTTTTGTAAAATCTAGCAGTATTTTACTGTTCGAATTCAAAGGGACAGCAGTTATATAATACAATTTTTTTCAACTTGTGACACGGATAGAGGCCAAACGGTAAGAGATATCGACTTCCAGTTTTCGATGACCCCCCCCCATAAGTCAAAATTATCTAGGACAGTCTTTTTTGCTGCCAACGACACTTACGACAATTTTCTTCCGCTAGTGACTCAAAGAAGAAGGTTTATACCCTTGTTTATGCCAGAAAAACGAAAATTGAAAAAAAAGTTACAGATTTGTAATACCTAAGAGAATGTCTCTATTTTGAAACAGGGGGAAATACCCATGTATATTTATATATTGATGAAAGGGGATAAGTGTGTAAGTCCAATGAGAAATGCAATTGCACGTGTCTCGGAATTTCTAGATATCTGCAAACAATTTACACACAATGCACGTGATTCTGTGATGTTACCATAGTAACTTCCTATCCACACTCTTCGTGATTTCATCTGTCTGGCCCCATTGCCCGCAACAGCTCTAAATCCATCCTATTTGAATGCTTTGGATTAGAAGATGCAAGTACGTACAAGGTATATCATCATGTATAATGCAATAGATTAATTTCTCCAGATATCTCCCATTCATTGGTTCATAAATGTCTTTCTCTCTATGTGTAGATTGGAATGTGAATAAACTAGGCTTGCACTCTACATTTTCCATGCAAGGACGAATTTCTGTGTACCCGATGTGCCATTATGATGACGGCGAACTTGCAAATGTGATGATCCGTTAATGCTACGTCAACTGTGAACTTCCTATAAATTATTTTATCTGTTGTTGACAATTTCAAAGCTTGATCCTTCAAGTTTTGGAGTTAAAAGTCAGGGCAAAGCACTATTCTGTGCTTAGCATTTTTTTTTGTTCAATGAACTTTGTTTTTATTGTGAGCGAACTTATTCGAAAAGTAAATAAGGTTTTAATTTAATGACTTGGAAAGTCATCAACTGTGAAACACGAAGCTCCCATTTGCACATGAGGTAAAATTGAGGCTTTGGCCAATATTTGCATAATGAAGCAAGAAATATTTCCCCAACTCAGACCGTTGCTTTAATTAAAATGTACAATTCTGCAAAGTCAGAGGGAAAAGTCAAAAGCAAAAATTCATCCTCCCAGCCAAGAGCAACTTTCATATTATATGAGGCAATTTCTACCTCGAGAGAGCAAAAGAGAACCTCATAAGGATCCCAACGAGAGGGTGGTTTAATATTTGAGGTAGAAATGTAAACAGACTTTACGACGCAATTTAGAACCCCAGAATTTCTGGAAAAATTATAAATTTACATTTACGCTTTTGCTCGCATATCGACAATCAGCACATTTTGCCAGGGATATTTCTTCAGGCCAACCAAAAAAAAATAACTCTCATCCAGTGGAAATCCCTTTGATGGTTGTACATAGAGTAAACCAAAAATTGTTACAGTATGTATATTTGATACTGGTTTATGAAACAGCCAACATAAAGAAAACCAACCCCTTTCGAGACCCAAAAGTATTGCTATACGAATAAGGGTTTTCTGCTGGTAGGGTGAGGAGAATAGGTAGCTAAATGTATTTATTTTGGGGTACATACGACCACCTTGAATTCAAAGGTGAATACGATTGCACGGCGAATAACGGCGAGTTGGGAAAAATCATTGAGGGTAGAAAGAATACGGTTGGGACCGTCATATGCTAAAGATAAAATTTCAGGACTTGTATTTCTCTAATCGTGCATGGTTTCTATGGGCAATATGGAGGGTGAATTTCTGGGTTGTTTATTGCTGGGAATTTTTCAGCGGATTCACGTGGACAAATCAGCTGAAAATGTTATTTGTTCTGCAAACAACTATCATAGAAAATAAATTGAGGAGAGTCAGTGAGGGTATTGAAAAAGCTCTAAGCTCCCACCGGGCATCCTCGCAGCTTTCCTTTACCACTCGTGCTTTTCATTTATTGATTGTTTCACAACATTCCGCGGATATTGCTTTTGACTGAGAAGCTCTTAATGGTCTATTGGGTTTTGACATAAACTGTTGTGATCGTGAAAATTAGTAAATAGTAGTAAAAACCGAGAAAAGTTTGTATGGTATATTTGTACAAATTCCTCTCGTTCAGTAATAATAATAACTTTCCAGATTTGAGAACTCTCTCCGGTCTTGTCTCCGGTTGAGGTTTTTCCTTTACCGATTCGAAGATATATCAGAGAGGACTTACCTAAAAACCCGTTGGAAGTTCGAAAGTTTAAACCAACGAGTTACACAAAAAAGTGAGCAAGTTCATCAAAAGGACATTTCTTTAAATGATATTGCAATTAAGACGTTCTACCATCCTGAAATTCCACAAAACTACACAAAAATTCACTTTTTGCAGCAAAAGTTTGCACACTGCATTCCGGTAGATTTTCGAATAGGTTTGACTTGGCTTTGGAGTGGCTTTGCCACTTCGAAAGGTTATTACTGAACGGAGCCATTGAGCTCAATCAGAAGTAAATTTTGATTTTCCAATAGTGTTTTGGATAAAAGGTAAATGGAACTCTATTTGCCCAAAAAGTCGTTGAAGTTCGAAGAATTCAAATTCAATTTCGAATTTTCATACTAAATTTTCGAACAAGGTGGGGAAAATTTATCAAATATCACACTAAAAACCTGGCAAAAGAGTTACTCAGTGATTATGGAGTGATTAAATACTGGGACAATAACAGTAAACGTCGTTGTTCTGTTTTTTTTTTATCACAACAATGTGCAGACAGTCACATTTTGACACTTGAGCACTTCGATATTCGAACAGGATGTAACTTCCGCCACCTTGCGAAATTATTAAGAAGTAAGAAATTCCCTTTTCTTTTTTTTCCCTTTCAAGATCTACTTCTGTACGGAAAGATTGTGTCTTTAAATTCTACTGCCTGAACGTAGGTAGTAGAAAATATCACGTTCCATAGGAGCTTCTAAGTAATAAGGATAGGGGTATTATGACAGTGTCAGGGATATTATGAACTTAATTTCTTTCACTTTCCTCACAACAAAATTCAGATTCTCCCCACTTGCGATTGTTACACGAAATATATGAAAAGTGAGGAGTTCTTTCGTATTACAAGATCGGTTTATCGGGAACTGTATTGAGGGATGAACATTCTAGATTTCTGTTTAAATATTTTTTTACAAATTGTCTTTAAATAGCTCCATATAAAAAAGACAACTTGTAAGGGGTTCGTATAGTATAGATATAATATATCTATTTAAGTAGAATGTGTTTAATTGCTTCCTTTTTCAAGGTTTTGTAAAATCGAATAATAAATACAATAATGCTTTTATCTTACTACAAGTAAATTATAAGACATTCGAATTAGATTCGAAGAGTTATTTGATTTCGAATACAGCAAGTTCCGCTTTCAATGAAATTTTCGGGACCGGAAAAAACCAGCGAATTCACTCCAGTGACACAAAAAAATTGCATAGCCACAGGAGATATCTTTGCAATAAGTTATGGAAACGCTGTGATATTATGTTAAACATTTTCTGTGCCAATTTTGCAGATTATTTTTAGCGCCAACGGTTCATAAAAAATGAACTTTAAATTAAGCGTATAAAAAATCTTGAAGACATTTAGGGGCAATTTAAAAATCATTTTATAAAAGAGCTCCCAATAGTAGGCAATTTATATCAAATTCTTTCAATCTGTTTTCACTTAAGCCGGAACTCGCTGTAGTTGCTCATGAATGAGCTACTAAAATTTCGAGATGTTGTGTTTCGTATTTGACAGCTTTTAGAATCACAGAACACATAAGCTCACTTGTCCGAATCAGTGCTCTCTCGAGTTTGAACTCAAAGAGTGGTGTGATGAGTTTTTGTTGGTGTCAATGTTATTGGCGATTTTTTTGTCACTCCTGGCCAACGCACAGAGTGAGAAAGGCATGGATGCTGGAGAATGTGTGGCACTTCAGTTGCAGCTTTTTTCCTCATCTATTGAAACACCCTAACCCATTGTGCTTTCTATCGGAACTCCGGGACATTCACCATTAATCCAATCCGGATTAGGTGAAAAATATTTCGTGTGATAAGCTTGGCATTAGTCGTTGTTTTTAGGCAAAGAAGAATTGTTCAAAACATGACAAATGATGGGATTGTTCGTTAAAAAGCCCGCTACACACATACACATCCTCTTCTCGGGAGTCAGCCAGGATACAAAAAAAAACTGCCCCATCCATCTGAACACCGAGAATGAGGCAAATACCCAGAGTCTCTCCTTTTCATCTGGCCAAAATCCATACCACCCCCTGCCTTCATCCACCCACTCGAAAAGTGGCATTTGTATACGCTTACATAGGAGTCCCCATCCATTCTGGATCACATCCCCTGAACCCATCTCCCAGCACGCTATGCTGGGAAACCATGGGTGAGAAGTACAAAATGTTTAGGCGAGGACTGGTAAAAAAAAAGTATTTCAATCCCATGGCAGGATGGTGGGTTAAATTGAACTGTGGATGGAGGTTGGAAGAAAAAATTAAACATTCACTGTAGCCGAAAATTTCTCTCAGATAGATGTTAAATGCCTCCGGAGTTGCGAAATTTTTCCTCACATTCCACCCTCATGAACATGGGGGAGGTTGTACAAGATAGAAATGTATTCATGGATGGGAAGGAGCACCATTACGTTGAATGTGCGTCAATTCCTGGGTGAGAAAAAAAATAACATGGAGAGAGGCCATTGAAAAGGCAGAAGTGGGTAGCCCTTGGAAACGCCATCGTGACCGGCGTGAAATAAAATGAGGGGTTGTCTGAAAAATTATCCTCAGCTCACAAACTACTTCAATTTGATGCCAATGGAGCTTAGAAAAGTACTTCAAATGAAAATTCTAGAGAGGAAATTTATTATTTACCATCCATCCATGAGGAGAGCCTTTCCATATGCTGTTGAACAAGGCGCAGCATCTCTTGCTCTTGATGAATAATCTGCAATGAAAAATTGAAGTCAGTAAATTGCTTTGTTCATATATTTTGAAAGAAAATAAAGAAGAACTTAGTTTAATATTAGTCAAATTATTAATTTGAATACAAAAGCAATTATTTTAGGGTAAAAAACTTGAACTTTAATTCTTTTATATATAGGCATTATATGATGCTATTCCAATGAAAAATTAACATGTTATTTAGTAATTTTCTGTTCTCAGGTTCTTCTGCATTATCGACTTTTCTTTGTGTTGTTTCCTGTTACAGCAGTTTGGTGGTTTTATAACATAGCGAGGACTGAGGGTGAACAGTCGAGACAGGGAACCATCACAAAGAAAAGTCGATTACGTATAAGCATTGAGAACAGTAAAGTCATAAAAAATGTTCATTTGAAAAATGAACATTTACTGTTCTCAAGTGATTTATAGTTAGATTTTATAATACGATGAGGACTTGGAGGAACAGTGGAGACAGCAACCAACACAAAACAAGTGAATAATGCAGAAGCACTTGAGAACAGTGCTAAGAAAAACATGCTCATTTTTCATTGGAATATCACCATTACACTTCGCTACCCTTACTGTAAAAAATGATCAAAAATATCTTTAAAGACCATTTTGACAGATGAATTGGAATTTTTAGAATATAATAAAAAACAATATCTTGGCTCTGCTTCTACATAATTTTAAAAGATTCTCTATTGCAATAGAGATAATCAAACATATTATCACTGTTTTATGTGGGGCTACAAACTTTTACGAATTTTTTTCGAAGTGATTTTTTGACATAGCTTGAATTAAGAATTTACTAATGTCTAAAAATCAAGTCATGAAAACGTAATTCACACGTCATTTTGACCTACATTACGTCAACTCTAACAATTCTTTGACTTTAATATTATGTTATTACTGCTCGAACTCTACGGAGAGAGCACTATAATATAATCACTTGATTTTTTCACTCCCCGCAAGTTTCCATCTTCCACCCCCCGGAGACAACTTTTCTTAACAAATCTTCACATTTCAGACGATTTCTGAGAAATGTCGTCACGACGTTTGTCCGTCTGTCCGTCCGGCAGTTGCCAGCTTTAGGGGCCAAACGGTAAGAGATAGAGACTTGGGACCTTTGGGGGACCCCCTCATAAGTCGATCCAAAGATCATTAACATGCTCATTATTTCCCCCACCCCTTCCCTTCCCCTCCAGAACTATGTTTTTGGGATTGCTCGAAAACGCGTCGTGCGATTTTCTTCATTTTTGGATACTCTCCAGGCGAATATTTCGTTCATATACGAAAATATCGTTAATCATTCCTAATAACGGTTTTTCGGGCACTCAATGGGTCAAGTGGTAGAGCACTCGCTCTATGATGCAAGTGTCCCGGGTTCGAATCCCCTTTAGGTCACCAGGAATTTTTCTGGTGTTAAAGGTGTTCGGATTGCATCCAGTATGCTTGACTGCACTTGATTCCACGGGCATGGGACTGACAACCTCATCCCGTACAAGAAAAAATAATAATGAATGTCTAGAAATACCCTTGTGGGAAGGCCTTGTTCCTTCATGGAATGTTGTGCCAGCATTATTATTATTATACACAGTAAAAAAAAATTACAAGGATAATCGTTGGTTTGCTTTCTTACCACGATTATTCTTGTAAAGTTATACAAATTATGTGTTTCAATAAAACATGTAATCTGAAAATGTGTAATTTCAATTTTATGTAATTGTAAACCATGTATTCAACTGGGAATGATTACACAGTTTTGTATATTTTCTTACATATTTTGTGTAAAATTACAGAGTTTTCAAATAAAAGGTGTACAAATTACACAGTTTTCAGACAAATTGTGTCCAAATTACACAAATGTGTATTAGTACACACGATTACATGTTTAATGTAAAACTTACAATGAAAATCATGGTAAAGTAGCCAAAAATTTTTTACTGTGTATATATTAATAACGGTTTTTCAGGATCAAAGGTTAAAAAGACACTGGAGTGAGCATTTATCAAGCAAATGGGGTCATGTTTGGGGTCGTTGGAAAGGTCTTGGAATTTCCATCAAAACTAAACTGGTTCCAATCAGTTCTGAATCGGTAATGAACCGGTTCATAACCGATAAATAATTTTTATCTGAAAATCAATCCTATTACTTTTAAAACTATTTTGGGGGATCTTTTGAGAGGTTTATGTATCGGTTCAAATCGGTTGAGAACCGGTAAACGGTTAATGATGCGAAAGTACTTTTGCGGTATAGCATCTAAGTCACGAGATCCAAAATTTTGCAAAGTCTGGGACGCTTTGCCACCACTTTTTTATCATACAATCGATAATAGCAATTTTTAAAAAGTATTATTTATCATATTTTTTTAATATTCAATTTATTTATTGCTATTTAGAATGTCTACGTTATTTTTACGAGGAAGAATTTGCATTAACAAAATTTTTTTTTGTTGGAGCTGTAGTTGCTTTTCGTGTTTTTTTTATTTTGAGAAATTTAGAATTTTTATGTCTTTTAAAATACTAAAAATTGTGTTTTTTTTAAACAGAAACTTTACCGGTTAAAATAAAATGGCTGCAATACAATATAATACAATTTTGACATTTTTATCAAAAGGTAAAATGTGTTTTTATCATTTTGAAGGGTTCAACATGTTTTATCAAAAATCATTACTTTTTAAGTTTTTTTTTGTAGAAATGTCGAGAATTGACTTCTATGAAAAACGAAAATAAACTTAAATTATAAAATGCTAAACCATGTTGTACAAACAATCCTTTAGTAATCATTCTACCTTGAATGAAAGCTCTAAAGGATTTATGTAAAAACGACACAAAAGATTTGACGAAAAATTACTTCCCATTGCTTTGAATGGTCGACAAGTTGGACTTTTAGAGAACTTTTCGTAATTTTCCTTTACCATTGAGTTTTGTTTTTGTTGGTATTTTACCCTCAATGGCCGCTCAAATAAGAACGTTGGCACAAAAAGTCATTCGGCATTGAGAGAACTTTGTAGGATTCTAAGGACCGAAGGGATTTATAATGGGGATAAATTGCGGATAGAAGAGAGGCTGAAATTTTCATTTTTCATGTCAGTGCCATGAAAGATAGCAAATTTGATGGGGGAAGAGGGTTAGAAAAGTTTTAATGATTTTCTCCGGAGGAGGGTTTGTACCATCCCCCATTCCTACAAGAGTGGCTGAATTATGCAATTCGGAAATTGGGATCGTGTGAATATAATTATATTTTGCCAGAATAAGGGAGCAAAAAGAAATTAAATTATTCATTCTGGCTCTTTTGTTCAACACACCCCCATCACTTCGGGGTTTGTTTTTGCCGCCATCAACTCCCTTGGCATTTTCTCCAGTTTCAGGACTGTTCATTTTTCTCTTGGATCTGGGAGGAGGCAAAAGGATTGTATGAATAGGGCCTTCAAGGATAATGGGAAGTGTGAGTGAAGAAAAATATATTTTATGGATGGTTCAGGGAATGTTTTGAGAGAGCTGAAGAGGAAAAAAAATGCTGCACACAATAGCTTTCTGGCTGGTAATTCCCACTTTCCTCCAGCTCTCTTGTCTTCTTCTGTCCAAGCCTTGCTCATTTTCCTTCCCACACTCGCCAATTATGTTTGGTCTTCTCCTCCTCTTGGGATACTCGAGGAGGAAAATCGCCTGGTGGATGCGGTGCAAAGTAGCTCTAGCAGAAATCAGCCAAACTAGGACGATAAAAAATGTAAAAACTTTGTCTGTAACCAAGATATACGAGCTCCAGGGATGAGCTGCAGTTGCTCCTCCTCAGCCCCAAGAGAAATGTCTGCGGAGCAGTCAAAAGCATTACCCCATTGCAGACCATTCTTCTTCGACTCTGCCAGCATCTCCCTCGTGAATGGAAGCTGCTCATATATTTTAAATACCCTCCCTCGCTCAGACCCACTTTGAATCCCTTACCCCCAAACCCAAAAGCCATGTATAAATGTATGAAACTGTTAGTTATCGCAAAGAGAAAAGCCAGCGTTTGGGTTGGGCGAAAAGTCCATAGAGAGTGCTCCTCGATGTGGTTTCGGAGCCATGATTGTGGCGTGGGAAGAAGGATTGAACCTTGGTGGAGATTCGGGAAGAGGTATGGGTATTTAAAACCAAAGATAAAACGAAATGGAGATCGTTAGCTGTGGCGGTGAACAAGAGCAAAAAGGAAGTCTCTATGGTCACTTCAGGTCATTTCAGTCGAGATATGGGGTGTCCAGACAGAGAATATCATGAACCAAAAGTGCACCCCATCCTTCGCCGTAACTTTAGTTAACGCCCCAACATTATTATTCCATGAAATGCAAACCACACTTAAAACACCCCCCAAACCGACCTCTTATTATCTGGGAAGCTTCCACAGGAGGATGTCTGGAAATAAATTGGCACAATAGAATCCCATTCCATGGCCATAATATTAAAATAGAAATGGAAATTTTTGGGAAAACTCCAACACTGATATTCATTTGGAAGATAAAAGGAAACCCCAATTTCTATCCTCAAACTCCAACAGAGCAAAATTGCAAGAGTAATGCCTTAACTCATATACCAGGAAAAAAAAAGCTCTCATAACATTGGTACAAAAAACCGGAGACAAAGTTTCTCGAGAATTTATTCAGCGAATCTATAGAGATGCAAAAGTTTTTAATTTAATACGTTATTCCAGGAAAAAAAGGGTATCTCTTGTGGAATAATATTTTTCAGAGGGGATGCTGCAGCAAAATGTGGTTTTAATGTGGAGTCTCATAGAGAAACTCATGTTTTTTCTTATTTCCAAATAGAAAAGACGTATGAGGGGATATCAAAACTTTTTGACAATGTTATAAAATTTATGACAATTTTCTACAGAAGGATTGAATGTAGAAAAGTTAGATTTTCCTATGAAAATCTCTTTAGGGTAAGTGTGCCAAATTTCGGCATAATTGCATGCAAGCGCCAAAGTCTCAGATTTGAAGTGTAATATTTTTAAAACAAATTGATTTTTTTATTCCTTCTTCTTAAGGAATATTGCTTGGAACCTTGTAGACAGTTATTCGTTTTTATTTACTCTAAAACCATTCTTAATTCATTTTAAAATGAATTAAAATGTAGACATAACTTTGGTGCCCTATTTCGGCCACCTCCAATGTCTTTTTCACGTCATCTCGTTTGTCGAAGCCACATTTTTTGTTATTAATTTGCATTGTATAATCTTTAGAGTATGTGAAAAGTAAAAATTCATGGAAATTTGAGGAATAAAAAAGGTGGCCGGAATTGCAAGCTGGCCGAAATTTGGCACACTTACCCTCTTTCTTTTATTTTAATTCAGATTCTCTCTTTTAAGAGAATTTATTTAAAAAAAATTAAATATATTATATATTTTGGTATGAAGAACTAGAAAAAAGTCCTATTTTTGTGGTATTAAGTTATTTGATAATGATGATAATGATAAACCGGTTTATCCTTAAAGCTTTAAGGAGGATTGAGTTATCAGATCAGTGGCCCGAAATCGAAATTTTTCCTAAAGTTCTAAGTTTTTCTAAATTATGTTTGCGGTTAAAAGTTAGATGTAATGACTTTTTCTGACTTTCAATTTTTGACATTGTCATCCTGAAAGAGTTAAAATGAAAAGTCATTGTAGAACAAGCTAGTGTTGAAATTGTTTTCAATAGTATTTAGGGGAAGTGTGCCAAATTTCGGTCAGCTTCTAATTTCGCCCACTTTGAGTGTAATTTCGGCCATGGAAATAAATTAATTAAAATTATTTATGTTATCTTCGAATAGTCAATGAATTCATTTTGCTTTTAAATATTTATTCATTTCAGGATGTATTAACACAAAGACCGTTAAATTTTAGGTATAATTTGAATTTAAATTGCGTTGTAAAAACTCAGTGTGGAAAGAGTCTTACAAAAAATTTGACAGATCGATTGTGTTTCTAGCAGTCTTGTGATTTTGTTGAAGTGCAGAAGGTTTTCCTTCGGTGTTTTTCATAAAAATTGATTAGTTTTCATTAAAGATTGTTTCTGTTTATGTTAATAGTGAATCAATCTTTAAATTTCGGGTAAAATTTCCCAGCTGGATCCTGTATTTCGGGTAAAAAAGTATATACTTTGTGAGCGTCTCTCCGGTGAGGTAGTGTTGCCTATTCCGGCAACATGTTTTGCTTTCCTAAATTTCTTATTCATTTTGTGTTTTTTTCAATTTCTGAGTTATACAATGTCCAGAGAAAAAAAAACATCGCTTCTATGAAAAAGATGATGTGGAAAAGGCCTTGGGAGAGTTCAGGAAGGGCAAATTGCTACGGGAATCTGCGCGTAAATTTGAGATGCTACTCTTCACGTCTTCAGGACGGAAGATCTCAGGGTTTGTGGGTTATATAAACGTATTAAACTAAATATTAAACTCGTTCCATTTGACGTTTTGAAATTTTCTATCCGTTGTGTCACAAAAGATGGTCAGAAAAAAGGTGGCCGGTATTTCACTCAAAGTGGCCGGAATACTATCCAAAACAATGTCCATATTATTATTAATTTTTCAATATTTTAGGAAGTGATTTAAAGAAAACGAAGATGATAAAGTAGTTTTCGAGGTTCCACACAACCTTCCCGAAAAGGAAGTAACAAAAAATATCAATATGAATTAAAAATATTGCATTTCAAACTTAGGACTTCGGTGCTTATATGCAACTATGCCGAAATTTGGCACATTTACCCTAAAGATTGAACTGTTTGGTAGTTACTTGTCGCTCTTTTGCTTCTGGTTAAAAAACGCAAATTATAATTGCAAAGATCTACTTCTTCATTTTCTTAACCATAAGATAATAATAAACCTCATGAGATAAGATGAGTAATGACGAACGATATCTTTGCAAACAAAGAGAAAATCAGCGTCCTTTGAAGCTTCATTATGTTCGAACCATGCCTACATTCCCCTAAGAGACGGTAATGGCTGACAAGAAACAACCTCTTTGCCGATTTTTTAAGGTCAGAAGCTAAAATCCCTGGGAACTCTATTTATGAACTTATTGGGATTTGTTTAGGTTCGTTAGAAAGGTCTTTGAATCTCTGAAGTTTGGTCCGGTTTTTAACTAAATAAATTGAGTAATATATAGTGGTTATAAATCAATAATTTATTTTGATCGAAATTTAGTTGTACCACTCCTCTACTTATTATGATTACGGTTAATATTAAATGTAATTTACGAAGTAGAAAATTTAAAGAAAGCTTGATCATAATTTTTTATCCAATCTAAACTGATGCTTCATAGAAACAATATTAATGTGTAATCAATTTTTAGGATATTGCATTACATTAAAGTCATCGAACTCTAGCATTCCGTGAAACTGGAATGGTTTGTTACCTCTCTTTGGCTATCAATGTATTATTTATTAAAATCACCTTGCACCTCCAACATCCCAATATTATTTTAATCAGGTGAATTGGGCATTATAGGACAATTGATTCATGAAGCACCCGCTCGATGGGTTGTACAGAAATTGGTTTGTACCATTTGCACACTTTAATCTACCCTAAGACCAAAGTAAAGCAATCAAATTGACAAGTTATCACCCATATTTTCGTCCCTCATTCAATTTTCTCCGTATCACACGTGGAGTTAATATCCCAGGGTTACAATATGGAACCATTTGACGAGTTTGGCGAAAATACGGCAAGCATTATATGTGAATTAAATGTTTCAATTCATTGAAAAATATGGCCCCTCTATATGCAATATTGCGATATTTAATATATATTGAATTTCATCCCCAAAATGTGTATATATCAAGACCCTTTCTCTTTTACAACGATATAAATTTCCCATCGAATGGCGCAAATCCTCAAATTAACCTGTTAAATTTTTGTAAACAGATACAAATGTTCAATAAATTATTTTTTTTTAAATATTCATGCTTTTTTTATGCGCTAATTGTCCTTACAATTCTTGTATGTCTCGCGTGCCAATGACCACTCATGTGTGCTACATAATCACATTATCGAGATCAATGTCAACAACACATTTATGTATTCATGGGGCCCCAAAATGTACATGAAGCATGATAATATTATATCGACAGGGTTGTATGGAGAAACTGAGGGAGTCGATGGTTGGACAGGAAGGTGCAATCTCTGCCAGCAGATGCGATTGAGGCTTTTGGATTTTCACCCATTTTCCCAATATAGCCGATAGCTCGGAACTTTGTGCACACAGAAGGGTACATTTGGGTGCAATGGTTAAAGGGCGAAAAGTTTCCCCATTCGCGTGACGAGGTGAGAGGGTGCAGGAGTTGGAGTTACGGGAGTGGAATTGGAATTTTTATTTTCTGTGTCAATTGATATAGAGACACACATTCATATGAGTTGAGTTTGCTGGCGGGGAAATCGATGGACTCAATTGTTTTTATTTCAAACCGATGAACCAACCGACATATTTATTTATTTGCTTCCACTCTAGGTGATTTTTTTCTCTATTTCCATTGCTTTTTTTGCATTTCACCTTTTTATTTTGATTACAACACTGATGTGATCTTGTTTTAATCGAAAAACACCTCTGACCACCTGGGGTTAATGCTTTGGCAACTTTAAAAATATGGTTATGCACTCCAGCTTTACGGAATGCTCGAACTAGTGACTTAGATGTCATACTCAAAAGGTATTTTGTCATTGTTTGTCTAGATTAGCACATGTAACCTCGAGAATATTTAGCCTTTAGGAAAATGTGTACTTTTCCGTAGAAAAGATTTTTCAGAGCATATTTATCTTAGGGTAAGTGTGCCAAATTCCGGCCAGCTTGCAATTCCGGCCAACTTTTTATTCCTCGAATTTCCATGAAGTTTTAGTTTTTATATACTCTAGAGATTATACAATGCAAAAGAAAAACAGAAAATGTAATTTCGACAAACGAGATGACGTTAAACAGATATTGGAAGAAATCCCGAAGGGCAATGAACTATGAGAATAAAGGTGGCCGAAATAGGGGACCAAAGCTATGTTTACATTTTTATTCATTTTAAAATATACTTTTATCTGCTTTAAATGGAACTAGGCCTTTTCATAATGTAATAGGTATATTTTCAAAATTGATTTTTAGATTTAAATTATATCAAGGTAATTCAAAAGTGCCCTATTGTTATTATAGTCGACATTCCTTGCTTAGCTCGCTTTCTTGGCTGCTTATACACTAGATCCTTTTATTACTATTTTCAAAATAAATTTGATTATATTAATGTTATTATTATGGTAAAAAACCATAATAATAACATTAATACAAACATTAATACAATGCAAAATAAAAACCGGTCTGTACACTGAGTAAAAAACGGGGGTGCGATTAACTTTTTTTCCTCATAGCTTTAACACTTTTTAGGTGTAAAAATATATCAACATTTTTTAATGTTAATTTTACACCTTTTTAAGGGTAAAATTAACATGAAAAAGGGTAAATTTAACCTCTAATACACCTAAAAAGTGTAATATTTACACCGATTTCGGATCAATACTGCAGGGTAAAATAAACATTTCCGGAATGTTATTTTAACTTTTTCGGATTTCTCTCACTCTCAGTGTAAATTCTCGTCAAGTGCTCATATGAAAGATATGCTCATACGAACTCGTCAGTGGGCTATACGATACGAAAATTTCGTAAGTTTCCTATAGGAATTCACAAACATTTACGAACAATTTTACGCAATATTTTTTGTGTAAATGTCATTGAGAATATTTCAGAATTAGGAGATATTCAGAATTAAGATATTTTGCCTTATTCTGCTAGAATTTTTTTAGCGTTCCGAAAATTACAACATCATTAGTAAGGGAAGAGCACCAGTGATTAGCAGTGTTGCTCAGATCGTCAGGTTACTTACTATATTATTATATAGAAATCAGTTCTTCTATAAAGTGCCAACGGTCATAATTTTTTAAAATTCACGAATTAATTCCTGTCACTAGAAGGGAATAGTGGCGAGAGTGAGTCATTTTTGGTCAGAACGAGGAAGAGGATGCATCGGGCTCCGTGCCTGGGTCTGATAAGGTGGATAATGGCATATCCCAAGGCCCAGAGCAACAATTGCACCAATTCAAATGAATTTTTAAAAATTATTATCTACTTTTTAACATTTAACTCTCACAAGAATGTAGTGCATTAGCTCAGATTTAATTTATAAAATCAACTTTCCGTGAGACATCTGATTAAATTCGTGACGATGCGAGGTACAGAGTACATAGTTGCAGTTACATCTATTTTTTATTAATTTATTTATTGCAAAAATTTAAAATTCAAATGCACAGATATGGTAAATGTGCCAAATTTCGGCATAGTTGCAAATAAGCACCTAAGTTCGCAGTTTGAAATACAATATTTTTAATTCATATTGAAATTTTTTGGTATTTCTTTTTTAGGAGGGTTATTTGGAAGCTTGAATATGATTTTATCATCTTTGTTTTCTTTAAATCACTTCCTAAAATATTGAAAAATTAATAAAAATATAGAAATTGTTTTACGTAGTATTCCGGCCACTTTGTGTGGAATTTCGGCCGCCTTGTTTCTAACCATCTAGTGCAAAACAACAAAAAATTGCGAAATGTCATATGGAACGAGTTTAATATTTAATTTAATACATTTATATGACTCACAAGCTGTGAGATCTTCCCTGTAATTTATCCTGAAGACCTGAAAAGTTGATTGAAATTAACGCGTAGATTCCCGTAGCTATTTGTCCATTTTGAACTCTTCCAAAACCCTTTTCCACATCATTTTTTTCAGAGTAAGTGACACTTTCTTTTTTCTTTGGGCCTTTTACAACCCAGAAATTGTAAAAGAACTAAAAAAATTAAGAATTTTGGGAAAGCAAAACACGTGGCCGAAATAGTAAGCATTACCTCACTGGAGATACGATCAGAAATTGTCTCTCTTTTAATACGAAATAAGTGATCCAGATGGGAAATTTCACTCGGAATCTAAAGAAAGATTTCCTATTAACATGAACTAAAACAATCATTAATGAATGTTAAATAAATTTTAATGAAAAACCTCGAAGGAAACATTTTTGCACTTCACCACAAACTACTAGACTGTCAGAAATACAAGCTATCTGTCACATTTGTTGTAAGACTTTCTCAACGCCAAAGTTTCTATAACATAATTTTAATCTAAATTATTCGCAAAAGTTACGGTTTTAGTGTTGTTACACTCTAAGAAGAATAAATAATTTTAGAAGTGACTATTCGAAGAATAAGATCTATAATTTTAGTAAATTTAGTTGCTTGGTCGAAATTTCACTCAAAGTGGCCGAAATTGAAAGCTGACAGCAATAGTATTTTGAGGCTTATATTTTTAACTCAAATATCGAGTATGTCTCTTAAGATTCCGATCCGGGGTTCTCTTCCCTTATATCTTATGCTCTACTTACAGTTGGATTCAAAAAATAAATTGTGTATCCAGAACATAAATCTAATATTTTTTTTTGCATTAGATTCAAAATGTTCAAAAGAATTATAAATATATAAATAGCAGAAGTGTAAATTCGTTAATAGCGATGGAGATAGAAATAGCGACACGTCAGCTGTGGAAATGTATTTCTTCCTAAAATAATTATTTAAATACTCTACCTTCTTATTTTTATTTTTTTTAAATACAGCTTTCATAGTTTTAAACTCCACAAAATCCACAAAATGTATAGTCTATTGTCTTTAAAAATTCAAATATTTTGTCTTTACGTGTATGCATAATGCATATATTTTTGCAAAACCTGACCCGAGGTCAAATTGTGACACCGCAAAAATTCATTGCATTTTTGCTGTTTAATATAAAAATGTTGTGAATACATGTTGATGAGACGCGGATCGATTTCAGTGAAATTTAATTATTATTATATGGATTAAAAAAAATGCAAATTGAAGCTGAAGTGGGGGAGGTTAAGGGTGAGAGACCGCTAAATCCACCTCGGGGTGGAATTTCACTTTTTTTCATGGTTATTTTTTCCATTTTTTTTGACATCCATTCAACATTGTTTTCTCACTCACACATTGCTGTAATAATCGATTTAACAGTGAATTGTGTAATTTTTCCACATTTTCCCCCCATCATACGAATGTTTCTCCCAGCCAAATCAGCTGTTCTCACTCATGCATTTACTATAATTTTTTAAAATGAAGAGAAAAAATGTGTGTTATTTTTAATTGACGTGGAGCTGAGCTGTTCCTGCAGCATATAAAAAAAAGAGGTTTGGTATAGTTTTATAACCTGGCGCCTCCATCGTGATTTTTAGGTGCTATATAAAATGCGTGTTCCTATTGTGCGTTCAACTCATGACTAATTCAAGCAAAATACACATAAAGAATGCAATAATTGGATTTCAAGGCATGAAATACTGTTCATTTTCGTGCAGAATGAATCATAATTCGACGAATGGAAATATCGAAAAGAATACCGTGCTGAATTCAACGTATTGGGATGCGTTGAATGGCAAAAAAAGCTCTTTCTCTATCCAAAAAATAAAAGCTCTCTCCACCATCTCTAATATAGATACACATGGAAATGCGTTGCCGTCGCAGGGACCCAACTGCCCCCTCCTCCCCCTTTACCCCAATTTCGCGGGTTGGAAAAATTGCAAACTTGGAATGGTTGAGGACTTGCGAAAAAAAAAGTTGCGACAAACCGTAACGTGATTATGTCACCCATTCATTTTCAACTTGGACATGACTATTCCCTCTTCTATTTTGCGTATTATTTGGCCGAAGAGGAATTTCTGTACAGTTCCAGGCACTGTCTCTCATCGTCATTTTTGCAGCCCCCAAAAATGGACATATACAGCAAATGTGTGCGAAAACGCATGACTATACTTGCATAAATATGCAGAGTCCCTTCCTATGTCCTTAGGGTATGTCAATGCCGAATGCTAGGAGAATAATGCGGCTCCATTTACCCGGATGCCTTGTCTCATGAAAATGAGCTTAAGAGATGAATGAATATAAATGCAAATTCATTCCTATTGTTGGGTGATTTTAGTCTCTTGCTTCAGGCACCATATTTTGTAGATAGGCCCTAAAAGACCTTCAAAGCACGAATTTTATTGCAGTATATGGAGAAAACAATTGTAATGTTCTTTTACACAAATAACTTTTTGATTTTTTTTTAATATAAACATGTGAGAAATTATTCTTATATTTCTTCATTCTGTTAAATATGAATAACCATAGTAAACTAAAGTGTATATTTTTCATTATTATGTTTTATATTCCAACGTATTTTTTTTATTGTGAAGGGGTGAGGGTCTTATTACACTTTTGTATTAAATAAAACAGTGCGTGTTTTATTTAATTTGAACAGTCAAGTATTTAATTTAAACAAGTTTTTAAATTTGATTTTTGTTTCATAACTGAAATCAGTCATTCTCAGTCAAATATAATGAATCGGATAAGCATTAGACATACAAACAAATCAGTGAAAGTTGTAACGAAATTTTCTCACAGGATTGGGACTGAAGTGTAGACAAGTTTGTTGATACAATTGAAATAGCACTGACGTAAGACATATCTTGAGAATCAAGGAGATAAACTCTCTCCGGGTGCGTCAGGGGTGATTATCCTTCCAGGACAGGAAAACACGAATATTTTTGCCAAAGCTTTCGACGATACAACGCGTCTTCCTCAGTGGCTAAAAAGGAGGGAAAATTTTATTCATGGCAATTGATTTACATTTCTTAGATTTCAGTGAGTAGAAGCTAAACAAATAAATTTAAATCAATTGCCATGAATAAAATTTTCCCTCCTTTTTAGCTACTGAGGAAGACGCCTTGTAGCGTCGAAAGCTTTGGCAAAAATATTCGTGTTTTCCTGTCCTGGAAGGACAACCCCCCGTGACGCACCCGGAGGGAGTTTATCTCCTTTTGTAGATACAGTACGATCAAAATAGTGTCAGCCCGTAAAATTTTTAAATACTATTAAATCGATATTTGAAGTTGCATGTTAAAGTTAACCTTTTTAATTACTTTGTAAGCTCAGAATATAAAACAGTTTTTAACGAATAAATTTATCTCAGATTTGTATGCAGAGGAAATAAGTGGAGAAAAACATGGAAATGATGAAAGGCCCTGTATTTCTAAAAGGAAGCGTAAGGCATTGAATATTATTTAGGATATTTAATGTATAGGAATTATGTTGAGTTTTTTTTCAAATAGTCAATACTTAAGAGAAACTAGTTACACTTATTTTACCGGAATAGAGTTTGTAAATATTGGGCAATTTTTTTTTAATCGCTCTAAGAAGTAATCTTCTGTACCGCTTCTTGGACCTAACAAGGGGACAACTATTTTTCAGGAAACAGCATGAAAAGATTCTATTCTATGCAAATTATTATCTCAATTTAATATCAGGTCAAAAACAATTTATTTTCCTTCTATTTGTCGTATATAAACAACGAAATTTTCAAATTTTTACCTTATAAAATATGTGTTTTTTTCCGTAAATTGGCTCTTTGTAATTCTAAGCATTCTAAGTGATGTGCAAATTTTCCTGAAATATAAGAATGAGCAGTGATCAACTTGCATTAGTTAGTCCATTGTTTCACAACAATTTTAATGATAAATCTATTTTGAGCTCCTTTAATTCAAACAAATTGTGCAAGCAATTAACGAAGAGAAAAATTTTGAAAAATATGTATTTCTAATAACGAAATTTTATGACTCGATTATCTAGAAATTTATTAAATTCGCTATATGGGTGCACTAAAATCTTAAAATCGCAAAATAACTGAGTTAGCCCCTTATGATTTTTAAGGAGTGATAATGCATTTTAAAATATTCATAATTAGATTTAAGACTTCCTTTTATTGCTTTTATTCTTTTAGAAATTTTGAAAAAAAGGAACAGTAGGGAAGACTGGGGCAAAAAGTAACAAAAAAGATATTTTATTTTTTTTACAAACTACTCGAACGCCCCAGAAATTTCTAATTAGCGCAATTTTATAGAAAATTTACCGCTCTACAACTTTGTGAAAGTAATTTTCTTCTATTTTGTAAGGAAATACATTTATCGAACCGTTTTATAAAACGTAATTTTGTGGCCATTCTCAAATATGCTGGGGCAAATAGTATCAGGCATTGGATGTTATCGCATTTTGATTCGCATTGTTACGGGATTCCGTAAATTTAAAAAAAATTCCTAGATAACATATTTTCATAGGAAATTTATTCCTCTACAACTTTGTAAAACACCGTTTTCTTTATCTGAACGATAAAAACGCTTTTCAAGCTATTTTAGAAAAAAAAACACACACAAAAGACTGCAAATCGTTTGACCAATGCCAACAACAAACGGCAACACATGGCATTGATGTTTTTTTTTGCCGTGAGACATCATAAATTGTTTCGGTTTTTCTTACTTTTTGCTCCATACCTTTTGTTACTTTTTATCCCAAGTGGTCGTTCTTAATAAAAAGATTTCTTGAGAGAAGAATCTTTGTAAAATTCTAAAATAGATTGCGGCTTCGAATTCAAGGAATCCAACTCATTTAGGAAATAATCATCAGTGCATAAATTTTGAAAAAATAAGTAGGTAATAATTGATATATTCTTTAAGGAAAATATTTCAAAAATAAGGCTAAAAATTTTGATATTTTTTGCTTTCTAAATTCCTTGTTCGAATTCTAAGAAACATACAACATTTAAGAAGGTCTATGGAAGCTATCCATGGAAAAAAATTAAGTCGCTATTTTATTTATCTTGGAAGATATTGAATTTTGAAATTTTCGATTTGTGACTTTTTGCCCCAGTCTCCCCTATAAAATATTTTATATCGAGCTCAAAAGAATGCCTACATATTACTCCTGTTTGTGTCATCAATTGTTCTACCTGTAATATGTCGATTTTGGATTTTATTACATACTCTTTCTAATTTTTGTTCTATTTTAAAACTTTGTAGCGAGTTATTGATGTGTTACTCAGAAGTGTAACTTTGAACAGAGTCATTTTTGAAATAGGTCTTTTTTCCTAATAATGTTAAGTCGAACTGGAAATTGGAATAGTAAAAGCACTATTTCAAACGTGCATCACTTTCCTCTATTATCACTATAAAATTTAATCTTTTCAGGAACGTTGAGTATCTTAAGGGAAATGGTGAGTAAAAATATATTGTGGAAAGTAGAATTAATATCCATCCCATAGGTACAGAATCGAGTGAACGTGATTTTTATTTACAGTATTTAATTTTAATAAGTAGGGTGAAAGGAACATCTATTAACACTTTAAGAACTCGTGTCAGAACTTATTGACACCGTACTCTGTACCATTTGGAATACGTAATTTGAACACTTATCCTTATCGAAAAACTTAGATTAATGAAAGAACGAAATTTCAACATTTTGACAAAAATATCAATTGGGGTTCTCTGTCGAAGAGGTGTTCCTTCGACCCTATTTAAAACTTTTTTAACGCAAATATTTATTAAACTTTTAATAAGTATTTTAATTAAATTTTATATAAGGTCGAATGGACACTTCTTCGACAGGGAACCCCTATTGATACTTTTGTCAAAATGTTGAAATTTATTTAATATATCTAGTAAAATGTAAGTAATATGGTTTTTCGATAAGGATACGTTCAAATTTCGTATTCCAAATAGTACAGAGTGGGGTATCAATAGGTCCTGACTCCTGATGTCCTGATACGAGTTCTTAAAGTGTCAATAGGTGTTCCTTTCATCCTACATACTATATGCAGTTGTTTAAAAAAGTATTTTAATCAATATAAATTTTCTAAAACTTCTTTTTGTTATATCGTTCTGTCTTTTAATGATGATGTTTTCCATCTAAACTAAACATTTTAGTTCATGAATAAAAGAGGTTGATGAAAAGAAAATTAACATTGCATTTTCAACAATTCTGAGAAATTTCCAAGTTATTTTTTATAGGAACTTAACCGTGAGTGATGGTCTCCTAAAATAATCCCGTCGGTTACATTGGGACGAGATTTATTTTAGGACGAGCTGAGATTTGGTTATATTTGACAGATTGTAGTGAATAATTGGCATCAACTTGTCCCAAAAGTTTAGTTTGAAAGCTTCTTAATTGTATTTTCACAAAATTCAACCACTCTAAATTGCTTCCGGCTTAATTGATCGGGTAAAATATAGGGATTACTTCTATTCAGGAAGTTAGATGGCAAATAATGTAGATTGATGGCGTCATTTGGAGGGTTTGTGAATATAATGTTCCAATTGCCAAACTGTTCCGTTTAGACTGGTTTGAAGAATGATTATTTGAAGACATTTTGCGGAAATTGTGAAATTTTTCCAATTCCAGTGCTTTTTCGCATTTTCGTTCATAGAGAGATGAAGAGGAAATTAATCAATAAATTATGAGATGAAATATAGTAGATTTTTCCTCACATTTGCATGCCAATGTCATTTATTCGGCTTTTGCTGGAGGAAATTATATAATTTTTCATCGTCTTTAATACAGGCCAGGAAAAAGTCCGGCTGCCAGCCATAATTATTTTTCCAAAAGCGAGGAGAGATATCTATGGTCTCGCCATTCGATACAACCACCCTCTCGTCGTTTTTTTTTATGCTGCACGCATACACAGCATGGAAATCGTACATGAGCATAAAAGTTCCTGGCAAAAAGGCTGAAAAGAGTTGAACGTTTTTGGCAGTATTTGTCAGCTGGTGGAACATTTGTGTTGGTGGTGAGTTTGTGCTTAAGTAAAAGTTCCACCAATCCGTGGTGGGTAGGTGGAGCCAAAAATGCTATTTTTCACTCTATTTTTGTGAAGGGGTGAAAAAGCCGAGGAAAAAGTTCCAACACATACACCACCATGCGTCTATTTCTCATTTGTCATCCATTTCTATAACCCCACTAATACACTGACAAATAGTCCTTAATGCAAAAAAAGTAGGGTGGTGAATTTCCCAACCTATCCTGTCAAATAGCACAGAGAAAAAAAGACACTTCACTGTGCAAATGTGTGAGGTGAAAAACTTCGAAATTACATCAATTTTCAATAAGATTTCTTTTCCCAAAATCGATTTTTCCCTCAAGATTAATCCTGTGTAAAAAAAATTCTCAGAAATTTATTTTGTTTGAATCCATGTCCTGAAAAAACTGACAATGCTGGAATATGGATATGTTATTAATGGATGATTCTATAAATAGTTAATTGTAATGAAATTATCTTTGATTTTCTTCTCTCTTCCATAATAAATTTTTCTGGCAAATTTGCTGCGAAAATAAAGGTAAAACTTCTGAAAATGTTGGTAAATCATTAAATTTTCCAACGAAATGTTGTGGTTTTTTAATATTTTTCAAATTGAAAGTTTATTTGCAATTAATTTGTTGGAATAATTCTTTCACCCTCGGTGATTCTCATTCATTATTCACTGATTTTCTTCAGTACCATACAGTTTAATTCTTCACCCTCATCAATAGCATCGCGAAAATTAATTGAATCAATTTCCAAATGACTGAATGAGATCCTTTTTGCTATTTATTTCATTAACTGTAGACACGAAAATCTGATTTGGGTTTCAAATTCATAAACCTAAAAGTATTTGTTGTATAACAATTTGAATTAAAATTAGACGGATGGGGCGTATGCAATTTATTTAATTTTTAGATAAATTAGTGGATATGCTTATAATTTTGTCCAGTTTCTTATTTTGGACACTTTGAGGATAACATTGGACACTAAAAATAAATTGATTAAAATGATGGATTTTTATTCCAATATTTGATGAATAATGAATTCTATCTAAATATTTGTTCTTTTTGGAAGATTTTAACACTAAATACATTAAAATTTGAATATGATTTGAGTTGAAATTGCTTTGTTGAAAATTCAGTGTGAGCAATAGCTTACGAGAAATATGACAGAACTTCGTGGCTTACTTCAGTCTTATTTAGTTTTGGTGAAGTACTAACAATGTTTCTTTGCTGTTTTTGAGTGATATTATTGAATATTCATTGAATATTGTGTTGATTCACGTTACTGATGATTTGTACATTTGACCTGAAGTGAGATTTGCCTTGTGAATTATATTTTTCGTGTGAAAAATGGGAAATTTTTTAAGACATTCACCAGTGAGGTGATGATTCTTATTTTGGACAGGTGTTTTTCTCACGAAATTTCGTGAAGTTTTAGCTTTTGTGATGACTAGGTTGGACCGGTTGGACAAATGCCTGGAGAAACAAAGGAGCATCATCTCTACGAAAGAGATGTAGCGAGAAATGCCTTGAAAGGCTCCCGGAAAGGTCAGGGAATGAGCGAATCCGCACGTACTTGGAGCACCGAAGTCAACTCACTTTAATGAATGATATGGAAAGTTTCCGGGATTCTTGTGATATTCTACGTTTCCCTTACATGAACAGGAAGAGGACTTGGTAAGATTGGTTCATCAAATGAAGAACAATGGGCATCCTATTGAGGCGGATTAGCTGTCCAAATTTACAGCCAAGTTGGACAAATTAATAAACAAGTTGTCCAAAATAAGAGCCAAGGTCACCTCTACTTATCAATTCATTTTTAAACGTATTAAAACTAATTTTAATAAAAATAAGACGATAAATAGCTTGCTAAGATTCTAAACAACCCTTCTGAAAAGAGAGTAACAAGAAATGTCAATTAGTATAGAAAATATCGCACTTCAAACTTGGAACTTCGATGCTTATAAGCAGACTGTCCAAAATTATAAGCACTTCCCCTAGGTGTTTTTTCCAATTAAAATTTCTGAATATTCTTTATAAATTTTTTCTATACAATAATGAGCTTGTTCAACACCAATTATTATTAACATTAAATTTTCTGTGGCTTAAAAGTGATTCAAACCCACAAGATATGCATCATAGGCATCATAGAACAAGTGTGTTACCTCTTAGTTGCTTACCCGATTTAAGAGGTAACATCACCTTTGGAGTCTAAACTATAGGGCTATTTTATCAAATGCATTTAAAGAAGTTTAGTTCACAATTAGATAAAAATGCATACATGTATATATTAAAACAAAATGACGATGTTAAAGTTTGTTGGAATTTAAATTATTTTCTTGCATACTAGGAGAGACTGGGGCAAAAAGTAACAAAACGAAAATTTCAAAATTAAATTTGTTCCAAGATAAAAAAGATAGCGGCTTAAAATTTTCATAGATAGCCTCCATAGACCTTCTTCAATGTCGTAAGTTTCTTCCGAATAAGAAATTAAGAAAATAAAACAAAAATATTGAAATTTGTAGCCCTATTTTTGAAATATTTTTTTTTACAGCAGATATCAATTTTTACGTATTTATTTTCCAAAATTGATGTACTGGTTAATAGTTCCTAAATGTTTCTGATTCTTTGAATACGAAGCCGCTACCCATTTTAGCATTTTCTAAAGACTCTTTTTTTCAGATATCCGTTTAATAAAAATGTCCACTTGGGATGAAAACAAAAGATATGGGGCAAAAAGTAACAAAAATCGAAGCAATTTATTTGAAAAGTTAATGTATAGTCCTAATTATACTTAATTTTAATTGATGAAAAATTCGGCGTGGCGTTTACTATGTCTAAGTAAGAACCCTTTAAGCGCCTAAGCTTAAACTTAATTAAAAGGTTACAAAAAAATTGAAACAAATCGAGGTGGAAAAGCAGGTACTAAAGCAGATTGTGGTAAAGCAGTTTTTTAACAAAAGATTTAGTTCAGAATTTAAACAATGAACAATTTCAGTGGTTTTTTTTTTAGAATTTGTCAAAGTCTTTTAAGTCAACTTCTCATTATGTTACAATCACAGTTTTTTTTTTTAGAAAAGTTAATCTGTATGGATTAACATTTTAATTCTGAAGCCCCTATAACGGCATTTTCATATATATTATACGGCATTGGTATATTCTTAGATAGTTTATCTATCAATTTAAACGATAAAAAATATAGATTTCTTTTGACTTTGCAATTCAAGGAATTCAAGCTTCCTCATTAAAAGCGATTGAGTTAGCGCCGTCACTGAACACCCAAAATTTAAATTTTATTTATTAATTATTTTCTCTGACTTCCAATATTTGACACTCTCATTTTTAAAGGATTAACGTATGACCTATGAACAAACTTTTAAATACTTATCTTGTTTTTACTCTTCCTTATTTTAAGAATTACTGAAATTTGGCAGTGTTATTTGTATTCCATATAGAAATATTAAAAAAATGTGAGAATTTTACGAACTTTAGTTCAATGTTAATTGTATTTATGTACAGGGAAATTGTCAATTAAAGCAAGTGACTCTCAAATCATCCAGTTTTTCTACATGGAGATAGAAAAAAATCCTGCCTCCACCCAGAATCGAACTGGAGACCTCTCGTTAACTAGACGAGTGCTCTATCAACTGAGCTATTAGAGGCCACATGCGCTGAACATTAAAAAATGTTGAATTCACCTGATTTAGAAATCTTGGGAACGTTGTGCGTCCATTGCTATCTTATTGTATATAAATATCTTGAGGACAATACAATTGAAAAGTTCTTTTACTGTGATAAACATATTAGTAGTATATATCGCGCAAGTCGCTGTTTTGTGACGTTATCATCGCGCAAGTCGCTGTGACGTCACTATCGCGCAAGTCGCTGTGACGTCACTATCGCGCAAGTCGGTGTGACGTCACTATCGCGCAACTCGCTGTATGTGACGTCACGAGAAAGATGACGTCACGCCCTGGAGGCATGACGCAATATCCTGGATGACGTCACACCCCCACCCCCTGGGAGGCTGACGTCACTGGGCGGAAATTTAAATTTGAATTTTCCGTTGGTATACGAGCGCCACCTTTGATTGTGAAATTGAAATTTTGACCGCCATTTTGAATTCCCATCCGCCATTTTGAATTTTGGCTGCCATTTTGAATTCCCATCAGCCATTTTTATTTTTATTCGCCATTTTTTTTATTACCGACCGCTGCTCCTATTTTTGTCCGCCATTTTTATTTTTGTCCGCCATTTTTATTACCGACCGTTGCTCTTATTTTCTATGCGCGCGCCCTCTGTTATTCCTATTATTAACTATTTCCGTAATTTTTTTTCGCGACGTGAAAATTTTTTGGCCGAGACCTAGGATTGAACCGACAGATACTTAAAGTCTTAAACGTAATGTGTACCACTGCTTAGACCACTCGGCCACGGTGGCATGTGATGGGCTCCCGCTGAATCGTGAACCGTTGCATCGTCCACAGGCTGACGTCACCCATGCATAGATATCCCATATAGACATTTCCCATGCATGCATACATTTTCATACACATACACATGCCCCGTGGGAATAATTGCGCGCGTCACTTGGCGGGGAAAAACAGTGAGAGAAACAGATCTTGGGTTTCGGGTTTCAGAGTGGCGCGTGGTAACTTCTGGATATATGACCCGTACTTAAGAATGCATCGTATTGCAAAAATGGCATGGAATGTGTCGTATGGAGGCGACTATAAATTAATTGTCGTGGGAATATTTTAATTGCTGTGGGAAATTTTTCTTCCCTTTGAGAGCTATTAAAGGCTTCTTAATAAAGAGGATAAACGTTTTTACAGTGAAAATAAGTGTTTTTCATATAATTTCACATATTTTCGGGAAATTAATTTACTCCACTGCACTTTTAAGGGAGATCTTTCATTGGGATGATCTTTTATCTAAGTTGAATAAAGTCTATTTTGCGCCTCTTTATTTTACTTGCCCCATACGTTCTTCGCAATTTTAGTGGTATGATCACCAACCATGCATAGCTATGGAAAAGTATCTTCAAAGGTTGAATATTTTGTAACCCCAAAAAATCGGTTTTGCAGGGTTATATCCTAGCAGTGTGCGCAGAATGGGGTTGGATACAGTTAAAAGTTGCTTCAAACAGCTAGAGGCTGTTTCAATTTAGAGAACTCTTGTGGCAAGGGCTGTCTAATTATGGCAAGAGATTTTAAAATCTAATTCATGTAAATTTTTTCTCTGGAGAATCCTTCTTCTATGTCTACCAAAAATTTCATTTCTGCCCCCCTCTATTTGCAATGTCCGATAAATTTCGCAATGCCTCTTTAGATCATGATGATCCATATGATCCACTGTTCTCACGACTTTTCTTTGTTCATTTTTTGTGAAAAGCATTTCCATACTCTGATCTTGGATCTCAAATATGTGATATAAACATGCTATACCCAAATTATTTCTGAATATTACAAACTGATGGTTGAATGTACTTTCTTCCATTTCTATGCACTTGTCGCCGGAATGACCGAAATATGATCTTCTGCATCGCTCATGAATTTTATGGGGTGGAGTGAGGCGATTAAAGGAGGAGTGAAAAATCGTCAATGAAAGCAAATTTCATTCTTTGTATATGAATCATTTAATTTTCTTGGCCGCAAGTGAGGAAAGAATGGGAAAAGGTGTTAGGTTTCTGATAACTTTGCAAGAGAAACCCACCCTCCCCTCTCCAATATTAAATATTTTAAATTTATAATTGATGCTTTTCTTACTATTTGCAATGTGCTTTAAAGAGATCTGAAGAAATTTGCACATGAACCTTATCATAAAGACTTGAGAAACGAAAACAAAATAACAAATCTGAAGATGTTTTTCATATAAAATTATTTTTTCTCAAATTATACAGAATGGGGTGAGCATATCACTGATTACTGTGGAGCTGCCGAATGGACCCCTAAAATTTAGTTATGTACGATACTGAAACATTTTACATGTTTTTCACTGATAACTTGTTCCCAAATTATGTTTATCCATGCTAGACTCTTCTTGAAAGTAGGAAAGTGTGAAATCCTCTTCTTTTTATTCATTCATTCATTTTCAACCGCTTATCCCTATTGGGGTCGCGGGCCCATGACATCAAAATTAGTAGCCCACGCTTGTCGATCGTCCGCCACTTCAGGAATATGTTCGGATTCGATCCCAAGGCGTTCCAAGGCAAGATTCTGAATTTTATTCAGCCATCTTGTCCTTGGTCTGCCTCGAGGTCGACGACTTCTCATAATGGCTTGCATAGCTTTTCTGGGGAATCTTTTTTATCCATGCGCTGAACATGTCCATACCATCGAAGTTGTGATCTCTCAACCCGAAGAAGCAGATCCTTGACTCTTAGTTCCTCACGAACGGCCACATTCCTCACTCGATCTCGACGAGTGATTCCCCTTAACCGCCCGAAGGTACCTCATTTCGGCAGCGTGTACTCGCGATCTTATACTTTCGGTCATTACCCAAATCTCATGACCATAGGTGAGAATAAACTTCTTTTTATGAAATGATCATATTTTTAGTATATTCCCTCTGTGAGCGGATCAAAAGAAAAGCCTCAAGAGGATGTTTAGTAAAAGAATGTCACAGATTTTTGCTTTAGATTCAATATGGAAATTTGGCATGCACTCACTACATCACCACGGAACTATGTCCTCTTTAATTCTCGGGCAAAAATTTGTCCTAGTATTATTGTTGTTAAAATTTTATTTACACCTTTTACACCTTGCACTGAAGAACATCGAAAACTTTATTTGAGTTACAAATTAGAAATTTCTGTGTACCCGCCACACCGTTTGGAAAATACTTTAGGCAATCGTAAATGTTTTGTTCTGAGATATGAATCGATTTTATTTGTGAAACATGTTATCAGGGTAATGCATAGTCTCTTAAAATTCAATTATCTGCGATGTTGAATCATCTCACGCCTTTTCAATGATAACTTGTTGCTAGATTGATATGCATTTCTGAGAGACTTTCTCATATAAAATAGAAGATGAAGATCTTTTCTTTTGAATAAATTCTTATCATACTCTTCAGATAAAATTAAGATGGTGGATGTTTAATAAAAATTGAAGCTATTTCTCTTTTACTCTGTTAATATTTTGCAGATTTTACACGTTGACTCAGACAAATTAAACGTGTTTCAGATAGAATGCAAAACCTCGAAGTATGTCAGAATGATAAGTCAGTTGTTTTTTTAGGAAAAAAGTTCCCCAAAAGTTTATTGTCTCTATGGAAAAACGTAAGAAAAAGTGAATTTTTTGTACCCTCCACTGTAAAAATGCTTTTTCTTCAAATGAAATAGTGAATATGGACCAGTTACTTAAGAGATGCATGGTCTTCTGTAACTCGGCCGCTTGTGATACTGAATCACTTCATGCCTTTTTCATGGACTATTTTTTATCATTTTGATAACCTTTTTGTGAGAAATCTTAGAAAATTAAAACTGAATGCGTCTTCTTTAAGAAAAGACTACTTTGTATGATGGCCTTAGTCAACGAACACCAAAAGAGAATTTTTAAGAGATACTCACTAAAAGAAAGTCACAGACCTGAGTTTTCATTCATAATCAACATTTTCAACCGCTTATCCCTATTGGGGTCGCGTTCCCATAACATCCAGTTTAGCAGCCCACACTTGTTGATCCTCCACCACTTCAGGAATAAGTTCAGCTTCAATCCCAAGGCGCTCCAAGGCAAGATTCTGAATTTGACTCAGCCACCTTGTCCTAGGTTTCCCTCGAGGTCGACGCCTCCTCACAATTGCTTGCCTAGCTTTTTTGGGGTATCTTTTGAGTTTTCATTGATTATGGGGATTTATCTTTGCACTCACTATCACTACAAATCATCTTTGAACTCTATCCACTTAAAGTTTTGAAAAAAAAAATCATCCTGGTATAAAGAGTGGGTACCAAGATTACCTAGAAGAACAATAAAAAACACATATCGGAGCAAACTCGATTTAAGTTCAATTTTTGTAATCGTTCCACCTGCTCTTTAGAAAAATGCTTTACATGCCATTTTCCTAGACTTTCCTCTGAGATATTAAAAAAAAGTGTATATGCAGCAGAGTGACATGTCCAAACAAGTTTTATCGGATATGAAACAAAGATTTTGCACACTTTGCATTTATCTTGGGAAATTTCGTTGATGTGATCAAAAGATCTTCGAAATCTCAGAGTAATACCGTTTTATAAGAATTTTATCAACTTAAAAAACCTTTTATTTTTGGCAAAGATTTAACGTCAAGTAGAAGTGTTGGTGAAAAGGAGGAAGAAAAACAACATTTATCGCGATCGGTTTTTCTCCAGAGATCTTTTCATCGAATGTTGAGTTATGTGCCGTAAGCTACTGGGTGGAATAGCTGCTGTAGAATTTAACCAAAAAGACGTGGTCGTCTTCTGTGAAAACGGACCAACTTTAAGAAAATTGTTGGAAGACAAGATGAAAAAGATGATGCCAATATGAATGCTAAACCTTCAACTTGAAGATTGTGTAAAAACCAGTAATCAATATGCCGTGAAAAAAAATATTTTCAGAGGTATACTGTAGTAAATTTAGGTGTACTAAGACTGAAAAATTCTTATTTCTCAACCAATAATGCATTTAAACCATCGATAAACTATTTTCGCATTTTTCCATTTATAGCAAGTAAGTCAATAATTTGTAAGACATCAAATTTTTTTTATTTTTCCCCTTTTTGACTTTACCTCTTGGCTGTGTATAAAATTTTTCTTCTCGACTCTGTTATAAAATTAACTTTGCTTTCCTGACTTTTGCAGAAAACGCATTTTCTTCTTTTAAACAATTTTATTTCTTCTTATTCATGGCTGATTTTCATATGTATTGACAACTCATTAAGATATTAGCTTTGCATTCAATTCTCTCTCTATTACGAAAAGTATATTCTTGTAGTCTCAACGTATGGTTCTCGACATAGGGGGCAGTTCCTTGTTTTTGAAGCACATTCTTGACATGCAGCAACGTGCCCGCACGGAATAAAGGCGGTGTTGTATTCATTGTTATAGCAGATTTTGCAAATTTTATTTGGTTGCTCTGCAATGTCATATTCTGCTTCTTCTATACCAGAATCCAAGGTATGATCACCAAAGAATATCTCAAACAAATTGTCAAGTGTATCCTCGTCATTGGTGTTGAAAAATTTTAACATCAAATGCTTTTTCTCCAAAATACTCATTTCTTTTCCGCTTTTCACTTTTCTGAATATTTTTTCCACCACACCCTTACGTAAAGTCTCATTGTTGCTTACATGAAGAAGCTCAATCATCGCGCCAATTGATCTTTTATGCAAAATTAACTGTACCAAATCAGCCTCTGATTTGTCTTTTGCAAAAAGTTCTGCTAATTCTCTCAAGTTGTGAGTACTCATTGCGCTGTAGATTTCTTCTGAGTGATTGATTTTTCAAGATGCCCCGTGTTAAATAATTGCAAAATATTATGCCAAACATTTTTTATTGAGAAAAAAGAGGGAGGGGATGCAA
This sequence comes from Phlebotomus papatasi, assembly GCF_024763615.1. Lineage (NCBI taxonomy): Eukaryota > Metazoa > Arthropoda > Insecta > Diptera > Psychodidae > Phlebotomus > Phlebotomus papatasi. The sequence goes on from NC_077224.1 coordinate 67,912,858, forward strand.
GAAACTTTTGAGGAGACAAAGCCTGCCACTGATTGTGTGAACACACACAAAAAAAAATTGGTACTTTTAATTATTTCTATGATGGCATTTCACATAGAAAAGTGTATATCGCCATCAGAATCTCGCTGGATTTCTCGTATATTGTATTTGCTCCTCATTATCTCTTTCTGAATCAGCCAGATTTTATTAATTGTATCGAGGCCTAAAATTCAGTTTGTCTTGCCCAAAAATGGGCCACGTCAATGGCAAGGGGTATTCGCGTGTTCTTTTTTGACACTCAATTTATGCTTCGTAATGGAAGGATCAGTCAGTTCCTGGGGACTGCCCAAGAGCACCGATTTAGTTCCTATTATAACCCTAAAAACCCGTGGAAGTTCCTTTCTTGCTCCCAATCAACCAGATATTCCATAAAGCTATAGATCTTTCTTCTATGCTTTAAAATAGTTTATCGTCAGTTTATATTTTCATATATGTTTGGCTTGATCTACAGTTTTCTTACTAGATTCCTCTGCTTCACTCCTCTGGATTTCGCACAACTTTTTAGATGCTGTGACATAATTCATTTAAAATTTCTTCAGTATTAGATTTTGTGTAAATCTTCCCAAATCTTTTCAAGTTCCTCTTTTATGGGGCTATGATCGCAGTGATTTCTCAAATCAGGAAAAACAGTTCATGTCAAAAATAATTTTCAGTCTTAAAGGGTTCATTCAAGAAGGTGCTTTTTGCTTCAAGGGACACTTATGTACGATGGCCAAATATACCTTTTTGTATGGTTTATTTTTTGGCCTTAGCATAGTAGTGAATGACTTTTGAACCTTTGGCACAGTTATCCATTGACTTTTGCGAATGGAAAATACAAATTTTGTTATAGCCAAGAAACAACAATGCAAAATATTTTACTATTTACATAGATTTACTCGAAATTTTGCTCTGTGATCAGCTATGCTCGTTGACTGCTCCACGAAGGAGAAAATAATCCGTGTCATCCTCACATTATGCTCATATCTATCCCCATAGATTACGAATAAGCGTCCCAATTATCATAAATTTGGTATCAATAGTTGCGTTTAGTTTTCCCAATGGGATGATCTGCTGCAAGAAAATACTTGTACATTTCTATAAATTCACTATTACTTTCA